>NC_069082.1:6470000-6770000 GCF_025698485.1 Gossypium arboreum | reverse complement strand
AACTGGCATTTAACCTTCCTTTGATCAGTAGTACAATTACGAAAGAAATTACTATTAATAATCAAGTTTGGGTTAACCATTTATTAATATAGGTAGTCTTGAATGATATCTGAATGTTATATTTAACTGTGAAGTCATAAATTTTATGTCGGGGTTAAGAATGAATTATAAATTTTGAAAGAATCAAAACACAACTTGAACAAACATTAATTTACAACTTTTGGAAGGATTAAAATACAATTATATATATATATTTTTTTTAACGTTAGAGATCTTAGTACCACCGTAATAATACAATCAAAATAGAGGTATTCATGAGTTAAATTAATTTGTGCTTAGTTTAAGTAAATCATATTGATACTTAATTCGATTTAAAAATGAGTTAATTTTTGTCTTAATTTATCTATATTTATAAATGATTAATATTAACACATTTAGGTCCCTTAATTTTATTTTAATTATTTTTTATGTAATACTTAGAAATTATATCTACATTTCTTTTACTACCGTAATATATATTTTTATTAAAATTTTAAATCTAAATAACTTAACATATTTTTAATAGAGTTAATTACATCATATATTCTTAAACTATGATTTTAATTTTAAATTGGTTACCAAATTTCAAGACGTTCTAATTACATATCTAAACTATTAATGTTATATCAATTAAATAATTCAGTTACTAAATTCGTTAATTTAACCATTAAACGACATGTTAAATCTTATGTGACATATTTTAAAATAAAATTTTAAAGAAAAATAAAACCGTTAAAATAAATGTTGTCAAAATATTAATTTTAAGATTTTGGAAACTTTTATCTCTTTTTAATAGTTTTATTTTGCTTTTAGTTTTTACTTACAATAGTTATGTAGAAAGATTTTACTTTTCTTTAAACTTTTACTTTAGATTATCCCACATAAAATTTGATATGTCACTAATGAACCATATAATAATTTATTTGACTCTAAAACTTTATAAAAAAATTATTTTTAGCCTTCTATTTAATTTTGAGTAAATTACTCAAATAGTCACTCGAAAAATAACGCATTCTGTTTTGGTCACTATAAACTTTTTTTGTTAATTTTAGCACTGTCGTTAAAAATTATTCCTATATTGGTCACTTTTTCATTAAAAACCAAATAAAATGCTGATTGTACCGCCACGTGTGTATATATTTACACATCATTAAATTAATTTCCAAAAAAAATCATTTTACATTATTTTAAATTGGTTATTGTTTGAGGACCCATAGGGATAGTATCCCGAAATTTTTTTGTTTTCTTTCAAATGAGAATTCAAGCCTTTAACGTAGCTTTGTTGTCCTCTTTGTAACTGTAGTTGTAGCCTTGCAACTTTGCCTGGTTGCCATTTTTCATGTTCATCAACTTCATGAAAGTTAAAACCAAGGTCAACCCACTTTTTAATTCACTTAAATCAACAATGTATTGGATTTTCGTTTAACACCCAAATCCCCTATCGTCGTCGACAATTTCAAGGACTTTTCATCTTGTCTTTTGTTCTTCCCTACGGTTCTGGGTTTTGTTTTACAGTGAGCTGCTTTGAAAATGGCAGAAGTGTCAAAGCAAGTAATTTACCTATACGGTGACTTGGATTTAACCACTATTGAAGCTTGGAAGGTGCTTAATTTTCCCCAGCATCGTATAATCATGAGCATCAAATTCCCTCCCCCCTTCCCCTCAAAAAAAAAGAATATTGCAATTTTGTACTGATTCCATTGATTTAGGGTTCTAAACCACTACAAAAAACCCAATTTACCGCCAAAGTTATGTCAATATCTTTTTACCTAGCTTTATGTGTTTTTTCTTGCTTTTTTAGGGACTGAAACGCTGTCGTTCCATGCTACCTAATTTAAATACATGTGAAAATATATACACAAGTGACGGTACAGTCAACAATCCATTTGGTTTTAAAAGAGGAGTGACCAAAACAGGAATAGTTTTTAACGGCTAGTTAAAATTGACAAATAAATTAGAGGGATCAAAGTAGGAGTGCGGTGATTTTAGAGCAACTATTTAGGTACTTTACCCTTTAATTTTTTATTTTTTTTTAACCTTTCAACTTGTATTGTTTATTAAATTATTTAAAAATAGATAAAAAAGTTAATGTCTGTTAATTTTGTTAATGTGGCATGCAAATAAACTATAATCAATAATTTTTAATTTTTAAAATTTAAAATTTTAAAATTATTATAAAAATTATTAAAATGTAAAATTATTAAATTATTAAAAGTATAAAATATATATTTTTAATTTTTAAAAATAATTAATTACCAATGTGGCATTCATGTGGACTATCACGTGAATGTCATATCAACAAAACTAATAAACGTTAACTTTCTAATTTATTTTGAGGTGATTTGATAAACAATGCAAGTTCAAAAGTTAAAAGATGCAAAAAATTAAATAGAAAGTTAAAATAACTTTTTTTGTATAAAGTCGAAGGGTCAAATAAGTTATTATGCCTAAACAAATTTAGTAACTAAAATACCTAATTGATACATACTCGACAATTTGGGAATGTAATTATAACATTTTAAAGTTTAAAGACCAATTTAGAATGAGGTCATGGTTTGAGAATGTTTGGTGCAATTAACTCTTTTAATTATTTACATTATTATACAATATACTTAATGTTCATTTGGTATAAATTATACAACGCACAAAATATAAAATAAAACAACATATTATAAACTTAAAAATGAGTCAAACAGAAGCAAACTCATGCTTTGAATATTAAAACTCGAGCTAAATCAATGTTTTAAATGAATTTAATTTTTTTTAACCAAACCCATTTTTAAAATCTAATATTTATTTTTGAAAATCTTTCAAATATTAAATTAATCTTCATATTTATGGTAAAAGTATCATGGATGCCTTGTTCTAGGAGTCAGATTGTATTTTGCTTATTTTACTAAAAAATGGACAAATTAATCATTGTTCATTAAATCAAAGAGTAAATTGATCTTTTTTGTTAGAAATTTTATCCATTTGTACTGTTAAAAGTTGGCGTGATTAACGAAATATTCAAGAAGTGACACATGGCGTGTTATATGTACCTCATGCTGCCATACAATGATCAAATTTTAACAATAGATTTTGATGTAATTTTTAACAAAAGAATCAATTTGCTCTTTGATCTAATGTATATGGAATATTTTGCTATTTTTTTGTAAAATGGGCAGAATGTAATCTAATTCCAAATACAAGGGACTTCATGATATTTTTACCCAGTTTTTTAAATTAAAAAGGTTAAAGTGAAAATTTACCATTATACTATAGGTGAATTTTGAAATTTGTCACTGTACTTTATTTTCATTTATTTTGTCATCATATTTTGAAAATATGAGTAAATTTGTCATTTAACTCTTACGTGATTGAATTGTAGTACTAAACTTTGAATATTATTAAATATTGTCACCAACTTTAATTTTTCAATTAAAGTTTACCGCTTAATGTTAATTTTGATGATTTGAAAATATAATTTAATGAAAAATTTTAAATATTTTATTTTAATAATTAACAACAAATTAACTTATAAATTTTAAAATTAATAAATTAAATTAGAATTTTATTTAATGAATTAAAAACGTAAAAGAAAATTTTAGTTTATTTTTATTGTTATAAAATAATATTTTGTTCAATTTCAATATTAACCCAAATTAAAAATATATAATTGTAGTTTGAATATAAGAGGTGAGTAGAGCTTTTAATGGTTGGAACTAGAATTGAGTGGTCCGCCTCAAGGTCTGCTTAAAAAGTAAGAGGTTTTGGGTAAAAGTATAGGCTCGAAAAATGAGTTTGGGTAAAAAAAAATAAAGCCCGTTTAGAAAACGGTCCAAGCATCAGGTAAGGCTTTTTTAGCTCAAGCCTAGCTCGGCTCTACTATAATCGTTTTTATTTTATTTTTATTTTTGTTTTTATTGTTTTGTTGCTATTTTCTTCTCTATTTTTTTCACTATTTTGTTACCATTTCACGGGTTTTTTACTTATATAATATAAAATAATAATAAAAATACCAAAATGGTACTAAGGCTAAGTTATTGACGGATATGGTATCGGCAAGGTGGTGCCGCCTATGGTAGAGGCGTGACCACCCTGCCACCTGACACAAACAGTTGAAAACAGTAAAAAAAATAGTTGAAAACAGTAAAAAAATTTTGAATCTGAAAAAAAATTAAAAAAATAATAAAATACTGGTCTTGCCTCTGTCAGAGGCGGCACTGGTCTTGCCTCTGCCAGAGGCGGCACCAGTTGGTATGTTTAAACAAACCATTAATTTTAATAATGTATACTTTATCTGGATGAAGTATGTATTAGCAGATTTACTAATATGATTATATATATATATAGATATTTATGCATGTATCACATTACAAAAACAAAAATTTAAATACTTATACCTAATAAAACATGTATCTCATTACAAAAATAGTTATTTTCCAAATAACATATTGTTTTATAATTTTATTTCTTATTTAATATTTTAATTTAATTTTAATAATGCATACTTTATCCGGATGAAGTATGTATTAGTAGATTCACTAATATGATTATATATATATATATATATATATATATAGAGAGAGAGAGAGAGAGAGAGAGAGATTTACATGTATTACATTACAAAAACAAATATAAAAGATTAAATACAAAACAATGAGATACATGTTTTATTAGGTATAAGTATTTAAATTTTTGTTTTTGTAATGTAATACATGCGTAAATATCTATATATATATATATAATCATATTAGTAAATCTGCTAATACATACTTCATCCTGATAAAGTATGCATTATTAAAATTAATGGTTTGTTTAAACATACCAACTGGTGCCGCCTCTGACAGAGGCAAGACCAGTGACGCCTCTGATAGAGGCAAGACCATTTTATTTTTTTTTTCAATTTTTTTTTTCAGATTTAAAAATTTTTTTATTGCTTTCAACTGTTTTTTTTTTTACTAATTTTAACTGTTTGTGTCAGGTGGCAGGGTGGTCACGCTTCTACCATAGGCGGCACCACCCTGCCTATACCATTTCCGTAAATAACTTGCCCTTAATACCATTTTGGTATTTTTATTATTATTTTATATTATATAGGTAAAAAAACCCCATTTCACTATTACATTGATATAATTTTGTTGTTATTGTTTGGATATTGTATAACTCTTATTTTATTGTTAATTTTATTACTATTTTAGAGGTATTTGCTTGTTAAATTTAACTTATTTTAGTGTATACATATTTTTAAATTTATTTTCAATTTTGTAAGAAATATTTATTTTAATATTTTTAATATATTTTATGTATTATATATATTTATAAATTATATAAAAATAATGATATAAAAAATAATACGAGACAATTGAATTTAAATTTAATATTTTATTTGAATTAAACCTATTCAAAATTTTAAATTTATTTTTCAGATCAAACTAAACTCAAACTTAATAAGCGAATTTAAAATATTGAATAATTTATTCTGAATCCAATTTAACCTGAATTAAAACAATGAGTGGAGAGAGAAAAATTGTAGGACAGAGAGATATATAGAATCATGGATTTGTTTTGGATTTGATTATGATAGGTTTTACTTGGGTGAAAACATGTGGTGTCTGACAATGGTACTAAGATTTGATTTTTTAGTGGATATTTATTATTTTCAAACACTTAGCCTCTTATAACAGTCTTTTTTCTGTCCCTATTTAGACCTACCATATAATATAACTAACTACACAATAATAAATTTATCTTACAAATTAGCAATGGCTTAATTACCACCACCAACATCACCTCAACTTTTTAAATTTTAAACTTTTAATTAACATTTCAAATTGAAATTCCTTTAATAAATTTTTTTCAGGGAATCATTAGTTTTAGTGTTAAATATTACTTTAAATTTATCATTATTGTTATTTTAAACATATGAATTATTACATATTTTTAAACACGATAAATTAAGGCATAACAATTTATATAGTCCTTTAATTTTAAATTAGCTCTTTATTTAATTTTTGTCGATTTTAGTTATTAAATATTTTTTTTGTCAAATCACTCTATACATATGGATTATTATATGGATGATGTCATATTTAATTAATTTTTATAATTTAATTTTTTATAATTTTAATACTTTTATTTATTTTAAATTTTAAAAGTATTTTTTAAATTTTAAATTTTTAAAAATTTATTTATTGTCACATTAGCAAAGTTTAAAAATGTGTAACTTTTTCATTTATTTTGGGGTGATTTGACAAAAATACAAATTTGCTAAAAGAGATAAAAATTAAATGAAGAGCTAAAATAATTTTTTATAAAGTTTAAGGGCTAAATAAATCATTATGTCTTAGATTAAAGTTGGAATCTAATGCCAAAGCCGATGACTAAGCTAATGAAAGGACCCCATTGGAACAATAAATTAGTTTGAGGATTAAATTGGAACATTTTGAAATTTAGAAACTAAGTTAGAATTTAATCCATAGTTTGAAGATCTTTACTACAATTAACCCTAATAATAAAGATTTATATTTAATACATTGATAGTGCAATAATGTATAGATTCATATATAGCCACGAAATTAAGCGACATCAACAGTTAATCGTTATTAATGTAAATTAACTTTTAAAATGTCTAATTATTTATATATTTTTAAGAAATTTTAACGTGAAGTCAACATTTAATTTATTTTTGTACGATATTAAGAGTGAGGGATGGAAGGAACCCAATTTGAATTTGATAAAACTTAAACTATCACTCCATACTAATTAAGACTAGTAAAAAGTCTAATTCATTATTATTGTATAAATTTATATAATGGCCAAGTATCTCTTACAAGCCATAATAATAAATAATATTAATAAAAGTTAAAAATCTCCTAAAAAAAGTTCAGCACCAATCAATTGGTTTGGGTACTAAACTGAACATTAAAGTCAAACTTAAGTACTAAATTTATACGAAATTTCATGTACCAAATTGAATATTAAAGTCAAACTTAAGTACCGACAAATGGTATATTAACAACCGTTATAAATATTTCTTGTGGGCAACCCTAAAAGTGAAGTCTTATTATGTACTGTTTATTGTCTATTGGATTAAATGATCAGGAGTTTAGCATCTTTTAAGTAATATCTCATGTTTGAGTTTGTGGATGAAAAAATAATAATGAAAAATCTTTGTCATCATTTAAGGGTCTAACCCTGACTTGAATATAAATTTAGTCATATTCAATATAACTACAAGATAGCAGAAAACATTGGATAAAAAAGAATCTTATACAATACTATTAAATGTTCATGAAATCTAATTGTTAATCTACAAAACAGAGAACAAAAGAGAGAAAAAATAGAGCATTGAAAGAAGTATCCCAAGTGATAATTTATATATGAAGATCTATAAAGCAATTTAGGTTGAAACCCGTGTGCATGTGCAAACAGGAATATGATATTTGGAAGCTCATTCAATTTAGTCAAAAATGTCAAGAGAGAGTTAACATTGTCAGTGTTTGTGTTTGCATATATAAGCACGTCACATGTAATTTGTATGTGAATATTTCTTATAAAAAATGAGAAAAAAAAATAAAGAGAATACATCGAATGGTTGTTCGAGGAACTCAAAAATTTAGTATAAATAATTTAAATACGGCTAATTTTCTTTCTCTGTATAGGGTAGTGTAGAAGGCAGACAAGAATTTTAGTCTCAAAATGATAAATTTTTAATATAACCTGTATAAAAATTGTGAAATTGTAAATTAATGCAATGATAAAATTGTACTTTAATCCTTCGTAAATTAATAATTTCATTCTCGACCCTTTTAAAATTAATTTTTGGCTTTTCTCTTGGCTCTAGACTTTTATATCCTTCACGTGCTAAGTTCTTGCATCCTTCTTAATTCCTTAACACTTGTAATTAAAAGGTATTCTAAACAATTTCGTCCATTATTATGTTAACAAAGAATCAAGAAGACTTTCTTATATTACTTCATAGCTCAATCAATCTTTAATCACGTATATTAGTGTAACACCCCTAACCCATATCTGACACCGGAACAATGTTACGAAGTGTTACCAGTATTTACAGATCAAATAAACAAATATTTCTTACCATATAGAATTCCGATCATAAATCAATCATAAAGTCCTTTCATAAGCCCTCAAGGCCCAAAATACACATTAGAAATAAATCGGGACTAAACTGGGTACTCAAAGAATTTTTCAGAAAATATTGAAAATTTTCAAAGGAGCAGGGAACATGCCCGTGTGGCCAGGCCGTGTGGGCATTCGAATATGGCACACGACCGTGTCCCAGCCCATGTTCAAACTTGAGTGATTTTTAACTTAGGTCACACGGTCAAGCCACAGGCTTGTGTGCTAGGCCGTGTGAAAAATCCGGAGTATTCTGTTTTGCAAATTAATAGACACAATAGACACACGACCAAACCACATGCCCGTGTGTTAGGCCGTGTGTCACACATGGCTGAGATACACGCCCGTGTCTCTACCCGTGTGGACAAAAATTGGCTCTTTTCAAGCCATATTTCTCACCCATTTTTTATTTCAATCTAAACACTTCAATTTGCACACTCATAAGCCATAACAAGACCTTTAATATAACCAAATCAAGCTTTAAACATACTAAATTATCACATATATCTTAGCATTCAAATTTACCATATTGATCAAAACACATATTTGATTACTTATGCCAAATATACTATATCAACTCATTCATCAACATACCTAAATATTTTCAGCGATTATACAGTCACTAACAAATCAAAGTTCACTATCAAACCCTAATATTTTAACATTTTTACAATTTAATCCTAAAATCAATATTTAACAACATCACTTTATAAAATCATCATACAATAAAATTAAAGCTCTAAATCCATCTTATTCATAAAAAACATCTTATATCTATCAATGAAAACTTCCAAAATTTTCAATAAAATCAAAAACTAAGATAAGACTTAGTTGGACGTAATTGTAACAATCTCAAAAACATAAAATTTACAAGAAAAAGGCAAGAATTGAACCCACTTGAAGAAAAAATATAAAAAACCAGCTTAAAGGCTCTCCTATGGTGTTTTTGGATAAACAATTGAAGGTGAAATGTCTAGAAATCTTTAAAATCCAATTTGTTTATTTTAATTTCACTTTATTTAGAATTTTGCCATTAATGGCTTTATTTTATTATTTTTTCTTTCTTATGCAACCTCAGCTATCCCTTTTAGGTTTATTTATTTTTTAAGTCCTCTCTTGTTTATTAATTAAGCCATTTAATAATAAGTTTTGCACCTTTTTCAATTTAGTCCCTTTTTATTAATTAACTATCAAAACGTTAAAATTTTCTAACGAAACTTTAACACTACTTTAATGACGTTCCAGAAATATTTATGAAAATATTTACAGCTCAGTTTATAGAAACGAGGCCTCGATAACTCATTTTCTAAAACCATTTGACCTAAGATTTTACCACTCAAACCTAATAGTTCATTATAAAACATAAATTACCAATTCAAAAATCTTTTTAAACCATATTTGACTCGTAAATACTAAATAATAAAATTTACGAGCTTACTCATCGGATTTGGTGGTCTCGAATCACTGTTTCTGACACCACTGAAAATCGGGCTATTACAATTAGCACAACCAAATGACATAGATAAAGTAAGGATGTGTAGCATGAAAATTACATTCAATGTGATCTAAATATGTTTATTTTCAATTGGTCCTATTTAAACCTTAGTGAAATCAAACATACCAAAGTTATAGTGTGAATAAACCAAATAAACTTTATTTTTATAGAAAATAGCTTTAAATATCCATAAACTAAAATAACCAAAATGTGTCAATAACAGAAAAGCATTTAAAATTATAAACTCCCGCTAAAACTAAATATCCTAAAATGACATTAGACACATATGAGCAGTGTGCTCATAATAACCTTGTGTGGTAATCACTTAGTAAGTGGATCTGCAGTTATAAAGTTTGTCTCAATATGCTTTATAGACATGTGACTGCTTTGAACTATTTCTTTAACAACTAGGAATAGGAAGTCTATGTGCTTTGACTTTGATAAGCTCTTGTTGCTATTAAAATAAAAGATTGCCAGATATTGTTACAATTTGCAGCTTGGAGATAAAACTTTTTATCCATATTCCAACGAAACCAAAGTCTGTTTACTTGAAGATATCTAACTACTTAGACATTTGATATATCAGCATGTAATGTTTGGTTTTTTGAAGATACTGTATGACTCGTTTGGTTGTTTTCCAATGGCCATATTCGGATTGCTCAAATATTTGTACATCCTAACAACGTACAAAATATTCGAATGTGTACAAGCCTAAACATACATTAGACTCTCCATTACTGAAGCATAGAGAATCTTTTGCAATTCCTTAATCTGAAAATCATTCTTGGGGCGGCAATTGAAACAAAACTTATTATTGGCAAGCAATATGTTATTGACATATAAAATCAGAAAAATATGCTTAGTTCCATTATATTTATGGTATATACAATCATCAACCAAATTCATCTCAAAATCAAATGAGAGAAACACTTAGTGAATATTGTAACACCATTGATGAAAGTCCTACTTAAAATCGTAGATGAATTTCTTTAATTTGAAAACCATTTACTTTGCATTACCAGACATAGTTTTCTAGTTATACTATATGTAACACCCCAAACCCGGCTAGACGTTATGATCGTATCTGGTAATGTCACACGATAGTGTTTTTGAAACCTCTTTGTTACGACGAAACATTCCATGTTATTATCTTTAGTAAACCTTTGTTAGAACTTAGGAAGTCGTCTTTATTCATTTAAAATATTTGTTTTGAAACATCCCTCGTTGCGGAAGCTTTAATAAAACAGTCTAAATGATCATGCGTTTAGAAAATACTTTAACTTTTTAAAAACTGAATTTCCTACAACCAGCAAGTATAAACCCATAAAGTAAAATAAATAAGTAAAAACCCAAATTTAAAACCAAAGTCCCAGATGGTCCTTAAATTACAACCCAAATAATCAATAATAATTAAATTATAAATCGTAAATTGAAAACCATGATGTCCAAAAATTATTGTGGTCAACGTTGAGTCCTCTGTTGCACCGATCCGTCTAAGTCTGGGGATTACCTGTGCACATTAAACACAAAAGGTGAATTTACGTAAACTCAGTGTGTAATTCCGCAGAAACAAACAAACAATCAGTATTCATAGTGTACAGCTGAACAGTCTTGGGACTAAGCCCTTTTCAGTATCAGTGACAGTTTGAGCCTTAGCCCATCTCAGGACAGTGTCAAAAATGTAGTAGGGACTTAGCCTATCACAATATCAGTAACAGTAACAGTTATGCAGTAGCAAAATCCTACCCAACCAGCCTCTACACACCATCTTCGTCTAACCCTACACTTCATGTGGGGATATAATCAACCCACCCATCCCTACACTCCAAGCAAGATGTAATGCGGCACAAAACAAAGAGTTTGCAACCGAGTGCCAAGAATTAGGCTTAAAGCCTTTCAGTACACTTCCTCCGAATAACAACCCCCAACCCAATGCAATACAACATACAATGGATGATATGTTATTATGCAATTTTAGTACATTTATTCAGTTCAGATATTAACATGCTCAGTACAGATATCATTCAGTCAATTTCACACATTTAGGCTTCGAATAACAACCCCCAACCCAATACAATGCAACATACAATGGATGATATGATATTGTGCAATTTTAGTACATATATTCAGTTCAGATATTAACATGTTCAGTACAGATATTATTCAGTCAATTTCATACATTTAGGGGTTTAAATAGCGCTTACCGACCTTACAGTAGGTTGACAGTCGACTTGGGTGACCCGCGCAACCTTAGAAACATTTTAGTAAAAATGGGCTCACACGCCCATGTGATTTGGCCGTGTGATCCATTTTTAATGTAACCCATGCTAGCTAAATATTCATATATATTTTCACTATTTACTTATAAGTTCATTGAAAGTTGTCTACTTGAGTCATTGTCACTAAATTATTTATATCTTGAGCTACAGAATTCCAAATTAAGATCTACTTGATGTTTTTAAAACTAGACTCAAATACCTTTCTACCATGAAATTTTCAGAATTTATAGTTTATTAAATATGTACAGTAAAATCTTCAAATTTATCCCTATTCTACTGTTTGATAGCTTCAACCTTTCCTTACTAAAAATTATTTATCTCTTAGTATGAAATTTGGATGATGTTTCTGTTTTTTTCTATTGAAAATATGCTCATTAAAAATTTTAACATATAAATTTAAGCCCCTAATTATTTTTTTTACAATTTTTGATTATTTTCCAAATTTAGAATAGGGGAACCCAAAATCATTCTGACCTTGTCTCACTAAATTTATTATATATCATAATTTACAATTCCATTACTTATATTGTTTCTTTCATGAAAAACTAGACTCAACAAAATTTAATTTAATATTTTATTCAACCTCTAACTCAATTTCCACTATTTTTTATGATTTTTCAAATTTAGACTACTACTGCTGTCCAAAACTATTTTAGTGCAAAATGTTGATTTCCAAGTTTATAACACCCTTATTTCCTTTCTCTACAATTTTTTTCGCATCATTTTCTCTTATTTCTCTTATTTATAGACAGCAAGCAATTTTGACTTTTCGTCGAATCCTGTTTTCTGCATTTCGGGTACACACCTGGTATTGTTGCTGATGCGTAAGCACTCCTAAGCCTCCAGAACCTAAAAATCGACCAACATATCTACAGATTAATCACTTAATTCGTTTTTAATCAACCAATTTCAGAAGGAACTCGACTAGAAACCTAACAAAACCCTTACCTCGCTTGAGTAACCATGACTTCGCACAATCACAGCGTCGATTCAAAACCACCAGCTCCTTGATTAACTCCTAAACACCAAAAAGGAATCCCTATTTTAGAGATTAACCAAGAACAATTAACAATAGACAAAATCGTTACTTATCGAACAAGCGCAACTAATGATGAACAATCGAATCAATTGGAAAAAAGAAGAAGAAAGAAACAGAAGGGGAAAAATAATGGAAATTTCGGCAGCAACTAGGGGAAAGAATCGGTAGATGAGAGAAAAAATAAGAAGAAGAAAACGTCAAAAAAAGTTTAGGGAATTGGAGAAAAAACCAAAACTCTATTTTTTTTACAACAAAAAGATAATTAGATTATTTTCTGATAACCTCTCCCCATTTATCTCCAAAAATCGTTCCTTATTAACCCACTAAAACACAACTATTCAGAATTTTGGCCCAACACAACTCTTAGCCGAAATTGAAGCAAAAATATTATCTCCACGCCATCACAGAGAATTGAACACAGGACCTCCAACACTCCACTTAACCACCAAACCAGCAAGCCCATTCTAATATAAACTAGCAAGCCCATTCTAATATAAACTTACTAACAATTAAACTTAAGCCTTTTGCACAAAGTTAAGGCTTTATTTATAAAAATACCAAAATTTGCCCAAGTAAGGTTTGAACTTGGGACCTCACACACATACCCAGAACACTTAACCACTGAAGCAAATACACAATTGTGTGTCATACATACACGAAATAAAAAATTAAAATTTTAGGGTGTTACACCATATAAATCGTCTCATTAATGTCACCATTGAGAAACACAATATTGACTTCCATCTAATGTAGCTCAACCTTAAAATATGTCATTCAAGTCATTATAACCCTTTATCTAGTGAACACTCTTAATGAATTTAGTTCTTGAAGTTGTGGAGTTTATTCTTCTGGACCAATTTTTTTACTTGACTAAGAGGTTCAATGGCATTGTCTTAATCTAAAGTTGCTACTTGAACAATATCAAGTATAATAGACTGTTCTTGATCATTGCCAATAACAATTAAATGAATGTGTTGAGGAATATTAACATATTATTCTTCAAAGCCAATCTCCTTAATTCTCTCCCACAAACTCAACATCCTTAAAGAATGAACATTATTCATCTTAAAAATAACCTTAGTAGTGAGATCATAAAATTTGTAACCTCTAGATATTTCAAATTATTTGAAAAATCAAAGTAATTAAGAATATTGTTGGACACAAGTTCTCATTTCTCGTTTTAGAGATATTACCTAACCTCTTGAATCACAACAAAGCCAAATTTTCAGTGGTTAATTTGCGGTTTTTACCTATTATGATAGTATGCAAGAATTTAGTAAATAAAGCAATAGTATCAAGTAAATATAACTTATCACAACCTAATAACTACCAGACCTAACCAAATTTGAATTACGAAAAAGATTAAAATTTTCATTTCCATATGAACAAGAATAACTAAATTTGTCCAATATTGAAATGGAAATCTAATTCGCCTAAAAGATGGTGCAACAAAAGTTTCATTCAAATCCAAATAAAATCTAATTCTTAATAATAATCTAAATGTTGCTATTAATCCAACTTTTATTGAATTACTATTGGCTACATAGATGTATCTTTCACCATCATTTGGCTAGTTTTAAAAACCTTAAATAAACACACTAATGTGAGTTGTAGTATCAAAATTTTTCGACCAGTGTATCTAGGTACTGAACTCAAATTAACCTTAAAATAAACAAAATTAAGAAGTGTGACTTATTTTTCACACTAAGATGATATTTGGTGCAATTCTTCTTCTCATGACTTAACATACCATAAAAGAAACAACCATCCTTAGCTATTTCCTTTTGCGATGATGTATCCTTAATTTTTATATTTTCCTTTGTATACCTTATTAAAGTTAGATTTATCAAGAATTTATTAGTTTCAACCTTTTCGTTCTTAAAAAAAATATTTCCAATGTTGACAGTAAATTCCTTAGTTGTGGTAATATTACTTTGCATAATGCCCCTGAATGGTTCTAGAATGACCTTTTTCATGATCATCACACACATGTGATTTGATGTTTCCCACCTTTCCATCTCTCTCTCTCTCTCTCTCTCTTTTTCTTATCAGATGTACTATCATATGTAAGTAATAGAAGAAAATCAATCATTAATGCAAGGTCGAGATCCATGACTTTGTAGGCTATCATAAGATTCATGATTTAAAGTTTGTGCCATTTTACATAAGGATATTATCAATGCATGCAGTGATGTTAGCAAGTATAATAATAGTTAAATCATACAAAAACGAGCTCACATAAGACTTCAAATATAAACCAAAATAGTATATTCAAATAAAGGTAAACCACATCTCAATATTCCAAGTACTCCATTAACATTTCATATTTATACAAACAATTAACTTGTAAGTGATATTTTGGTGTAGTAGTCAAACACTGACAATAAAAACATAACAAACAATAAATTTTCCTTTAGGTCAATTTCTTGGTTACATGTAAAGCAGAACAACCATTATGCATTTATTACCATTGTTACACATGTAATTTTGTTAAATATTAACTTTTCTTTGGGCCGACCAATATTAACATGGTTTAAGTTACATGCACATAACTTTTTATATTTTAAAATAAAATAATTTCCATAAAAAAGATTACTTTTGCAACTTATTGTTTCAATTAAGTCATTTTAAAGAAAATATAAATATACCACTATTCAAATTTAAAATCTTCATAACATTCAACGTTTAAAACTAAAATTTTTAAACACACCATAAATTCCGAAATAACCAAAAACAATATTATTTAATGGTGCAATTGTAACACCCCCTAACCCCAAACCATCGCCGGAACGAGGTTATGAGGCATTACCGGACATATTAGACAACTTACGAATAATTTACAATTAATATAACTTTCATAGTATAATATAATAATTATGTCCCTATATTGGACTCTCGAAGTTCAAACACGTATTAAAAGTAGAACGGGACTTGTTCGAGTATTCCGAGAATTTTTTTATAAAAATTTCAAAGATTTCTGCTTATTTTACCTAAAACCCCGCAAATTCAAACCAAAACAACCAACACCAATGTTTCACATTCAGATAACTAATATTTATATCATTAACATAATTTTTAACTTAATAACTATCATAGCATCATTCTAAATTGATTAAAAACTTCATTCATTTAACCATCTAAATCTTATAATCCATCCTTCACTACCCAAAATAATATACATATTCAAGTGACTAAACAACACCTATGTACATGCCACCTTTACCCAAAAGAAAAATATACATCACCAAATTTGTGTTGGAGTCGGGATTGTTCTGGAAGCTAAGCCGGGACACTTGACTTCTACTAACCTGCGTACGGAAACAACCGTACGTTGAGTATGGATATACTCAGTGGTATTACCATAATTCAAAATATATCATCAATAATAAAAATATAAATATTAAAATACATAACAAGAATAAAAAATTGAAAACCTTATTCTTTAACTGATTTAATTTTTGATCAGTTTATTTAATCTTATTTAAAAATATAATAATATATTCATAAAATAACTATAAAAATATTCACCCAAAATCATTAAACCTAAACCATGGAAATCAATTAAAAATTGAATCTAACAAATCATCCCACAGCCAACCAAAACACCAAAGCAATTCTTATTGAAATTTGCAAAGTAAATGTGCAAAAAGAAAAAAGATATCAATCCCACAAATTAATATATATACATTAAATTATGTATAGAATTCAATCCCACAACAATTTAAGATTTGGGGTTAGAATGATTTTAAACACTAATAATTGAATTTATAAAAATTAAAACTTTAAATTTTTTTATATTCAATTTTAAAAATTTAACATATATATAATTAAAATATCAAATCATAACGTAAAATTCATTAAACTTAATAAAAAATTAATTTATTTTTAATAATTTGATATGACAATGCTCAAATGCCGCTTGTTAGAATCTAAAAAGCTTACATAAAACCTAACAAACTAGGATCTGTCTTATCAGATCACAAGAACAAAAATAGATATAAAAGCATACCTGAATCCGTTAATATGTTGAAATCTTCGAGTTTTCTGATTTTGATCTTTCAAATTATCACATAAAGAGCATTAACACTAATTAACTTTGTTTCTTTGTTGATTTAATTAAATTCATTCTTGGAACAAACAATAAAAAAATGTATTGGCTAAAAGACATTTGTTCATCATTATCGACTCACTACCTGCTTATTTGACTGGGACCAATTCGATCCTCTTTACTTCTATAGTGATCGCCTGTATAGTTTGCTTACAAGAGTTCGTACGTGATGGGTTCGCATCACCATACAAGCGAACCCACACTTAGGGAACACGAGTTAACCTTAGAATAAGGTACATGTAGGCATGCATAAGGCCTACTTAGGACGTCACATCCAGGAACCATATTATATAAATAGAAAAATTACCTCATTGAAAGCAGGGGCGAAGCCAGAAAATTTTTTTAGGGGGGCTGGATGAAATTTTAATTTTTACAGTTTATATTTTTATAATTTGTAAAGGATTAAATCAAATTTTTATAATTTTAGGGGGGTAAAGTGCAATTTTACCTTTACTAATTTAAAATTTTTAAAAAATTTCAAGGGCCTAAAATATAATTTTACATTTTAGGGGGGGCTGGGGCCCATGCCAGCCCTCCTGGCTTCGCCCCTGCTTGAAAGAATTAATTTTTTTTCATAAATTGATACTTAATAACAATTTAAAAAATAAAATCAGCTTTGAAAAAATATTTTTGGTAGTGTTTTTTTTTTAATTTAAATTTTTACCCAACTAAAATTGACTAAACATTACACGTGGGAAAAGTTATAAGGTAGGGAAGGAAAGAAAAGGAATGATAAAGGTTTTAGTACAATTTTGCCTTTAGAAATTGCATAATTTCATCAAAAAAAAAATTGTACACCTAGAGGCTGAAATTACCTGTACAAAATATATGATATACAGTATAATCTTTCTCTTGGACCACTTTAGCTTTAACAAACTTATTTAATTCTTACCCAAACAAATATTGAAGGACATTTTTAATATTTTGGAGGAGGTAGAGGTTTTAATATTACTTCATGACTGTGTTATATTATCATCTAAAATTTTTTTATTTTAGATATTTATATATTAAAATTTTTAGGTAATGACATGATAAAATCTCAAAATGTTAAATCATCATACTTTAATAAAATCTAAATTTAAAGATTAAAGTGAAAAAATTGTTAAATTCCAAAATTAATATGGATAAATTTCTTATTCAATCCTGAATACAGTTTAATATATTCTCAATGTATAAATTTAAACATGCCAGCATCTCTTTAAAAGCTCTTAAATACCTTCAAACCCTGATCAATAAGACTCGGATACAAGAGATTACGTGGCTAAGCTCACTCGATTTTATTTTTTTTTTTGCCAATTCCCACCTCAAACCCTTAACTTTTTTCTAATAGACCAAACTTCTAACTAATAATATTTGCTTGAAAGAGATATTATATGTCTAAGTTTACTTATTATTGTCGATTGAGTTTTACTTTGATTAGTATAAACATTGTTGTCAATGTAAGAGGACGTGTATTTGAGTGCACTTCCTCCTATTTATGGACTGAGAAGAGACAATGAACATCTTTATAACTTTGGTAAAAAAACAGATATAATTAAAACATATAATAACTTTACATAATTCACTAAATTCTGACTCAAGTGTTATTTTATTATGTACACTAAAAATATCCTCAAAACACATTAGACGCAGCACTAATTTCTTTCGAACTGTGAGCTGTTTGAAAATAGAAGATTGTTCTTGAACAGCTTGTGGGTCATGTATTAAGTACTAGCTTTTGGCTTCTTTTTCGATGGAGAGTTTTGAATTTTGACCTCTTAAAAATAATAAAAAGAATTTAATTTAAAAAAATTGACTTCACCTCTAAACACACGTACACGTACATGTGTGACTGTTAGATGTTTGTAAAATTGAGTGATGTGTAAAATGGTTGTTGTTAAGTGTTTGAAGCCAAAAGAACAGAAATTATGAGTCCATGAAAATTGATGTGGTAGGACCAGCAAGAATATTGCTGCCCCAAGGAGGTGGTGAGCCCTGGTTTTTGTTCAACAGAGTACACAGTGCTTGGCTGTCTAGCATGTGAAGTGATTGTGGTTTTTTTTTTTCTTCTGCATGCACCCACTAGAGAACCCACCCAACTGGCACTTTTTGATTCATTCACATTCAGACAGCCGAATGGGGGAAGGTGACGACAAAAATAGCCTAGGATTTGAGTTTGATTGTCATTGGTCTTTTTCCCACATATCCATTGCCCCTTTGTTCTATATACTACTTGATCCAACACCCTAATATAGGGACACATATAACCTCACCATCTATTGTATTACTATTACCTGCCCTTTTTTAGGGTTTTTGTTTGGAAAGTGGGGTTGAGGGGCTTACTAGTTTTCGTCCCTATATTATGTTATAATTTGGTCTCTATATTATAACATTATTACTAGATCTAAATTAATAATAGCTATTTTCATAAAGTGATAATGCAGTTTGTCATTTAAAAAATAATTATAAGTAATTAATTGACATGTAAATTTATTATTTATAATCACAATTGAGTAGATTTTTACGTAACACTAATCGTAGGACAGGATAACAGTAAAAAAAAACTCGTGTCATCAGTTAAACAAGAAAAAGAACTAGTTGTGTTATTAACTTGGACCCACTGATAATATCGTAAAAGTAGAGGGAATAAAATCTCGAAGTTCAGTATAGTAAAGGGACTAAAATCACAATTAAACCAGCTTACTTCACTTGTTGATAAAAAGGAGCCTTGGATAGAGGAGAAGGAAACACATTGAGTATAGTGTAGGTTTTCTTTTGAAAAAAAAAAAAAAAGAAAGATGAATTTTATGGCCTCTGAGTGTAGTAGTGGGTGTGAGTCTGGTTGGACTAATTACTTAGAACAATCTTTTTTATCTTCAAATCCTTCAAAGAAAAAAAATGGGTTTAAAAAGAGTGGTTTTTGTGATGAAGATAGAGAGATTAATAGAGGTAAACAAAAGGTTGATGATGATGTTGAAAATGATGATGAAGAAGACGAAGAAGACCTTTCCATGGTTTCAGATGCATCTTCAGGTCCTCCACATTTCTATGAAGATGATAACAAATTATACCATGAATACATGGTACCCCAAACTGGTACTACATTCAACAAAAATGGTGGTAAAAGACATAGGAACAAGGAACAACGAAGAAGACAGCATGAGCAGCAGGTACATGAAGAAATTGACACCGCAAGCTCTCCTTTCATCAATTACTCCAAGGTATAAGTTCAAGCTATAATAACTATATGTTCTTTGTTTGCTGTTGTCTTTGGCGCTTATTATGGGTTCTCCGTGATTTTTGCAGAAGAGTTTTGTTGACACCAATAATCAAGCTCCAATGGGGTTCTCTGCAACACACTTTGAGGTCCTTGTACTAACATTTTATCTTATATATTCTATGTTTGTTGAATTCTGATTGAAAAAAATAAAAATGGTGATGAATTATTTGCAGGGAGGATCACAATTTGAGGGTCACTTTGGGTTTTTTCAGTCTTCTTCGCCATCTCCTGACCAGCTACAAAATAACCAGTTAAGTAACTTAACAATCTTATTATTATTTTCTAACAATGTACCATAATCACACTCATTATAAGCTTCAATTTTTACAGGTGGCTTTAAGGAAATCAAAGAGCATGGAGTTGGAAATTTGAGATTAAAGCAATGGAAGAAAGGAGTTGCCAAAAGTCAAAAGAATAAAGATCTCAAACAGAATTTTATTTTATTTTTTTATAATGGGTAGGGTAGGAGCTGTTCAGGAATCAAATTTAGAACTAGTGTTAACCCAGTACTGGCAATTGCAATGGGAAATAAATTTTGTTCAGTGTTTGTTTTCTTATGGACCTCCAAACTCTCCTCTTTATATCTCAACTTGCAGTTCAAAACTACTTCCTTTCACCTAAATACAAAAATATATATTACTTCACAAACTGTTTGATAATAGAATATATATATATATACTTCCCCAAATGAGTATATAGTCTTAGTTTAGATAGGAATTGTTCCCTCTGCAATGGAAGGGATAAGAGATGAAGAAATCAAACCCTGTAGACTGTTGCATGCATGTGCAGGGATCTTAGTTTAAAATTAAGTGTTTTGTTTGTTTGGTAAATTTTGGACCTAAAACTGGCCGACACCATTTATTGGCTTAAACAACAAGGTTGCTTAAACTCTTAACACACACATCTTTCAACAATACACGACAAATGGATGTGCCATAATCATCTCATCATTCCAACACTTAGTTGGAATTGGGGTTCTTTTTTCTCTCCCAATAATTATAGGAAAAACTTTCTTTTCCTTTTTTTATTTTGTTTTGATGCTAAGATTTTTGGGTTCCTGATAATTATATTGGATATCAGTTAAATTTGGAGTCAAATAGAATTGAACACTTAAAAGGAAACAAGAAAAAACCGGAAAAAAATCAAATTTCTTATCATTAAACCTAACAAACATTGATAAATTACGAGAAAAAACTTAGTCATCAACAAGAAGCCATGTCTCAAAGTGTCCAGACAAAGGGTCTAATCCACCCCATTATAAGTTCCATTTCTCATCATTCCTCACAAGTTTTAGGGCCTAAATATGCACATGATGAGATTGAGGCAAAAATGATGGAAAGTGAGTAAAATTGGGTGATGGCCATTCATTCTCAAAGCTCTATGTTAAGTAAATGCCAAAAAAGCTAATATTTGAATATATCATATGCACAATCTCAATGACCTTTTTTTTTTAAAAAAAAAAAGCCCCTCTTGGAAGATCCTGCCTGTGATTTTCCTAACCCTAAAGAACATGCCCCTATTATATTAAATAATTTGCACTTAATTTTTTTATTATTTTATAATGCCGCTTTGCTCCCTCCAACTTTGTCTGCTAAGCAGCTGTCATCGAACTTGATGCCACTGCACAATTATATGTCTCTCAATTTGATTTCTTTATTCATAAAACTATTCCCAGTCACTTCCTAATAACATTATATTATATGGGTTGGATTTATAAAATTTCGAATAAGGGTAAAATAGGATGGATTGTATTTTTATCTACAATTAATATAAAATTGTGGTGATAGTGAAATTAAATATTATAGTGATATTATAACGTGAGACAAAAATAAACTAAACATATCGTATCTCACTGCTTATTTAAATCTACCCTAAAACTTTTGAATAAAATGATAAGTAAGAATTATATTTTTTTTTAATTTTGGTTTGAGACTTGACTTCACTTAAAATTTAGTTATAAATTTAATTGATGAGAATCAATGTAAGTATTATATATTAAAATATAATTAAATTTGATGGAATTTAGGATGTCAAAAGTTGTGATCTAACCAAGACCCACATGTGCTATTCACATATATTTTAATCTTTTGAGATTTTGGGAGTTCTCAATGTTAGTCAAAAACTTTTAGAACAAAGAAAGAAGCAAAAGATGGAGACAAAATCAACCAAATATTATATAGAAATATACGTAATGAAAACACACACTAATGCTAGTCTTTGCCTTGTTGGATTGCATCATAATTGGATAAGGATGTAATAAAAGTATGGCAAAATATATATGAAAAAAAAACATCTATTGTTGTTCCAACCACCGCCAAAACCAAAACCAAAATCAAAACCAAAACCAAAACCTTCAGTCCCACAGTTACAATACAGAAATGGAAGGGAATGCAGCTGTTATTTGTGTGTTAGTTTCTGGTAGCTTATCTAATTTTCTTTTTCATGTCTCCGTTATTGTTAAAGTTGTATGACTTAAATTTCTGTTAAAAATAAAATTTAAGTGGCAAGATAAGAGATCTATGGTACAGGTTACACAAGTGAAATCCGTATAAAAGTTTACTTCATCTATTTGATATTGATTAGAATAAGGTATTTTAACCTTACTGCATTACTTCTATTTGATTTTGATTAAAATATAGTTTTACAAACCTATAAATAGACGTAGTCTATACTCATTTTGTATCATTCGAATTCGATATAGTTAATTATTTTCTCCTCTGCCCATGATTTTGTCCTGAAACGATTTCCACATAAAATTCTGTGTATTCTAATTTCTTTCTTTTTCTTAGCGATACATTATCATTATCAACGTTCTATTTTTCACAGCTGTCTATTAAACAACACTTGTTTCTAGTTTCCATGACAGCATTCTAGTTAAAATAGTAAATTAAGTTGGTATCATTGTTATTGTAATAATTAGAAATGTTCAAGAGTCGATTGAATTGGAGTTTGGCCTTGAATGTTTAGACTCGTGTTCAGTTCATATGTTAAATGAGCTTATTTTTTATTTGATATTTTTATTCAAATTATTTCATATTTCAAATAAAATATCAAATTTAAGCAAATACCTCAAGGAGAGTTATGACCCTAATTAACTACATAAAAATGCTAACTACTTGGCATCTACTTTAGTCTTCCTTTTACTTTATTGAAACGGATATATAAATAACAATGCAGGACAGCTGAAACAAAGGGTTTCTCCGACATTGTGCTGTCCTACCATAGATTGTTGCCCAAGAAAACATCACCTTTGAATTGTTCTTTTAATATAAAATTTTGGTTAATACTGATGTTTGTGTTATGGGTAAATTATAAATTTAGTTCATATATTATGATTTGATTAATTTTAGTTTTTATATATCTTTTAAATTGATTAATTTTAGTATTTGTAGTTTTTAAAATTTAAAATTTTAGTAATAAATCAAACTTTAACCGTTAAATCTGTTAGGTCAAATTTTGGTATTGATCTTGTAAATCGTGGATTTAATTCATGTTTTTCAATTTGATCATTTTAGTCACTATGTTTTTAAATTTTGAAATTTTAAATATTGAATCAATTGATACCTATTAAATCCGTTAGCTAAATTAATGTGAGTATTATGTGAAAATAACTAGTTGACATAGTATTATACATGTGATAGTATGTTTGCCGTATAAAATTTTAGAAAGAGTAGAATTTGACTTAACGAATTTAATAGTTATCATTTAGTCAAGACTAGAATTTTAAAATATAAAAATATAAAGACTAAAATGATCAACTTATACATAACTAATAACAAATTTTGACATTTTGATTGCCTTATTATACTTAAATTTGAGATTTTATCCTTATATTATAATTTAACATAATTTTATCCTCCTTTATAATTTTTCATTAGTTAATTCAATTTGTTAACAAATTAATTATTACGGTTAAAGTGATACAATGATTTCTTTTTTTTTTGTTGCATTTATTGTTTCCCGTTTCAAAAGAGAAATACAAGTTATGCCTTGGAATGAAAGACAATTTCGAACCAGCTTTGTCTATGAACAAGGAAGCTATAAGTAATGCAACTATGAATCTCATGGAGAGTTCAATTCTGGCTCAGGATTAACGTTGGCGGCATGCTTAACACTTGCAAGTCGGACGAGTGAGTAACGCGTAAGAACCTGCCATTGGGAAGGGAACAACAGCTGGAAACGACTTCTAATACCCTGTAGGCTGAGAAACAAAATGAGGAATCCACTCGAGGAGGGGCTCACGTCTGATTAGCTAGTTAATGAGGCCATAGCTTACCAAGGCGATAATTAGTAGCTAGTTCGAGAGGATGATCAGCCACATTGGGACTGAGACACGGCTCAGACTCCTTCAGGAGGTAGTAGTAGGGAATTTTTCGCAATGGGTGAAAGTCTGACGGAGCAATGTTGCGTGGAGGTAGAAGGCCCACGAGTCGTGAACTTTTTTTCTCAGAGAAGAAGCAATAACAGTATGTAACATCCCTAACATGTATCCATCATTAGAACAGGGTTACAGATCATTACCAGAGTTTACAAATCAAATACACAAACATTTCAAACATTTCATATCAGATAATATTCATGTCAGAAACCAATCGAAATCAAACATATTGTAACACCCTAACCCGTACCTGTCGCCGAAACAGGGTTTCAAAGCATTACTAGAACATTCAAAATATTTTCTATTAATCTGCGTAATTTACTATTTATTTACCGAGATCATCCATAACATCCCTTGATTGGGCCCTCGAGGCCTAATACAAGCATTAGAATCGAATCGGGACTTAATCGAGACCTCTAAGAATTTTTCGCAAAATTAAAAAAATTTTCCAATGTGTAGGGCTCACACACCCGTGTGGTCCAAGGGACATGCCTGTGTGACCCGTGTTGGAGGCCGTGCTCGACACCGTGTAACTCTCTGACTTGCACATACGACCATGCCACACGCACGTGTGCTATGTCGTGTGGTTAATTAATTCAATTCGAAATTAGGTGCAAGTTTCACAAGGCCAAGACACACGCTCGTGTTCTAGGCCATGTGGCACACATGGCTGAGACACACGCCCGTTTCTCTGCCCGTGTGCCCAATTCTGAGCATTCTGTTTCTCAAAATTAAGGTGCAGGGGACACACGGCCTAACCACATGCCCATGTTACTAGGCCATATGTCACACACGGTCTAGACATACATCCGTGTGTCTGCCCGTGTGGATAAAATAAAGCCATTTCTAGCTCCATTTCTCACCCAAATTTTCACCTAAGACCTGCACATGAAACACACATCCAATACCAACCAATCCAAGCATTCAAAATAGACTATTCTATAATTTATCATAGCATACCATTACATGCATATATGGTTGTAAAATTACCTTGCATGAACTTAGGCAATACACAACATAGATCACATATTCTTAATATATCTTATGTATAAATATATATATCATGAGAATCTACTTAGTAATACCAAAATGAACCATTACTAGCCATTCCAATTGCTAGGTTACAAAATAACATTTCAAGCCACTATTAGCCAAGTTGTCCTATACATGCCATTATATCCAAAATGATTTCACTAAATATACCTAAAATGCTAGCTGATAGTGTGACGATACTCCAATGATCTTCCAACTTCGCAAGCTTCCGAGCACTATAAAACAGGGGAAAATAAAATGGAGTAAGCATTATATGTTTAGTAAGTTCGTATAACGAAAACTAAACTAACCAATCTTACTTATTAAATCTAGGCATATAATGTTATGTTTCCATCCATTTGGCTAAATTTGCCAAATCACATACATTCAATCAAACATGTTAGTCACCAAAATCTTCATATCAATCGAGTAACATAGATGAGCTCATCAAGTAATATTCTTTCAAGTCATTATCATATCATCTCAAGATTTTCATGCCATGTTAAGAGTTATATGTCTATTGAATCATTGAATTCCGATGGATGCTTAAGTAGCACACTCGAAGTGTACGATTCAATAATCCGTCAATTTCATATTTAAGGGTACTCATTAGGGCACTTAACCAAGAAACACTCTCTCGAGCCACATATCGTATACCAGGATTACCAGTCCAGGCTAAATCTTTTACATAACGTAAGCTCAGAGGAGCTCGATTAGGATTACCAGTCCAGGCTAAACCCTAATCATAACGTATGCTCGAGAGGTATTATATTGGGATTACCCATCCGGGCTAAATCCTTTCTATAACAAGGTCAATGGGATTTCTCGTCCGAGCTAAATCCCATCCGCAACAAATGTAGGACCTTATTAGTTTCGGAAAAGCGCATATAATCATCGGAATTCACATTCAATCGGGACTTAACCCTTTATCATCATTTCAAGCATGTATCAATTTTCTATCATAGCATACAAGTAAAGCACACCAACATAAATCCCATTGCATACAAACACAACATTTAATTAACATAATTACATACCCGATTAAGTTACACGAACTTACCTCGACACTTGTTCGCGTAAAAGTGTACTAATCCGAAATCTTTTCTTTTCCTTGATCTAACCTCGAATCAGTTTTGTCTGAATCTATATAAATGAACTTAACTCTCAATTTCACACATTTCATATTTAAATAGATTTCATATTTAAATAGACTAAATTTATGTCATAGGCAAAATTACCATTTTACCCCTAACTTTTCCATAAATTTTGATTTTGTCCCTAGGCCTGGAAAATGAAACTTGTGCAAATTACTCTCTATTCCAAGTCTAACCAAAGCCCCATTAAAATTTTCCAGCACATGCATTCATAAAATTTCAGAATTTTTCATCAAATTTTACAACTTTTCATTTTAGTCCCTAAATCATGTTTTCATCAAAAATCACTTTGTAAAAGTTGTTTATCTATCAATAATTTTTCATTTTCTACCATAAATTTCTAATTTCCAGAATATACATCCATGACCTATTTTCATACCTTGATAAATTTTCAAATTAATCCCTCAAATAGAGAGATTAAGCTATCCTGGTTTCAAAAATACCAAAATTACTAAAAACGGAATAAGAGAACTTACCCAATTAAGTCTTGAAAGTTTCCCCTCTCTCTCCTAAGGTTTCCATAAAATTTTAGGTTGAAGATGACAATAATAAGATGATATTTTTTTTTATCATCTTTTTATTAATTTAATTATTTCAAATTCCAATTTAGTCCTTGACCTTTTCAAATTTTTCTATGGATGAGTCACCAAGAATCTACATACTTTTCTTTAATGGTCTAATTACTATATAAGGACCTCTAGATTTGAATTCCATAGCTATTTGATCATTATAGCTACTAGAATTCAATTTTCGTATTTTATGCGATTTAGTCCTTCTTGTAATTAAACACTTAATAGATAAAATTTTCATACCAAATTTTTCACACGACATATCTACCATATTACGGACCATATAATAAAATAAAAATAAATTATATTTTTGGTTCGGATTTGTTGTCCCAAAACCACTATTTTGATTTCACTAAAAAATGGTCTATTGCACATATAGTCCTTTATACGAGCCATTAAGGCTCAAAATACACATTAAAAACAAGTCGGGACTAAATCGGATACTCAAAAATTTTTTCAGAAAACATTGAAAATTTTCAAAGCTACAGGGATAACACGGCCGTGTGGCCAGTCCGTGTGACTCACAACGTCAAGAGACACGCTCGTGTCTAAGGCTGTGTGGGTATTTAAAATAGGGATACAAGGCCGTGTCTCAGCCCGTGTCCGTGCCCCTGTAACGTTTTGACTTGGCTCACACGGCCAAGTTACACACTCGTGTGCTAAGCCGTGTGAGCATACTAACTTGCATTCTTAAGAAGATACAAGGACACACGGCCATGTCACCTGGTCGTGTCTCACACATGGCTGAGGCACAGGCCCATATCTCTGCCCCTGTGGACGAAAATAGGCCAATTTCCAAGCTACATTTCTCACCCAATTTAACACCAACCTAACTCAACATTTTTGCACATCAACAAGCCATAACAAGACATTCAAAACAAGCCAAAATCAAGTCTTAAACATGAAATATCACCACATACAACCAATATGCCCTTAGGCACTTCAAATGAGAACTTAAAAACATGTCAACCAAGTATCTCAACTTACCTAAATGAACAAATACGTATATATATATCCAAACCACATTTTACTTTCTTTCATTCTACCATATCAAACACACGTCAAATATGATAAGGCCACATATATACATATCAAAATATACCAAACACAAATTATATAAATGGTTAATCTCAACAAAAAGCTAATATGCCAACATTGGCCAAATTAAACTATACATGCCATTACAATCGAACTTAAATATCTGAAAGTACCAAAAGAGTCGATGGATAGTGTGATATAGCTCCAACAACTTTCCAAATCGAACAAGCTTCCAAATTACTATAAAACATAGAAAAATAACACAGCGTAAGCATTTAAGCTTAGTAAGTTTGTATAACACGGAATTTAACTTACCATATAGTAAGTTTGTATAACACGGAATTTAACTTACCATATATCCATAAAATAAGTAAGTAAACATAGCATAACTCAACCAATTTGGCCAAAAGCCTAAACACACGATCACCAACATATTAGCCATGAAAATCACATATAAGATCCAACACATATGGTTGAATTCATCAAATAATCACATTTCATGTATTTCATGTAAATACCAGTAATAGTTCATATCGAACTCATATAATCTCGTAATAGAACTGTATCCGTTGAACCATTTAGAATAACGTTGGATATGCGGATAGTACACACGAGGTGTACTGGACTGTAATTCGTCAATTCATGTACATGTATGCTCATACAAGTTGTACGAGCTATAAACGGTAAGCTTTTTTGAGCTGAATAACGGTAAGCTTTTCTAAGCTGAATAACGGTAAGCTTTTCTAAGCTGAATAACGGTAAGCTCCTCTGACTTGAGTAACGGTAAGCTCATACGACCTAAGTATCAATAAGATCATAAGAGCTGAAATCGGTAACCCTAATGACATGTCATTTGTGTCCTACTGGTTCCTAAGGTTCAAACGAGGCTTGGTAATTGTCGAATATACAATCGGTATTCATTCATGGCAATTATACAATTCACAAATAAATATTCAATTTAAAACATATAAATGTACAATTTAATAACACGAATTTATCTTGATAAGTGTACGTAGATACGGAGGTGATTAATCCGATATTTTCTCTTTACCTCGATCTAACTCTGTACGAGGTCTGACAGGATCTATACAAATAAATTTAACTCACTTCAATGTAATTCTCATTCAATTTAATCCAACATGGAATTTTGGCAAAATTACCATTTTGCCCTATACTTTTAATTCCTTTGTTTAGTCCTTAGGCTCTAAAAATGAAATTCATACAATTTAATCCTTACTAAGCCTAGTCGGTTTTTATACATATTAATAGCAGCCCATATATTTCACAAAATTCAAAAATTTTACCATAAATTTATCACATTTTTCAATTTAACCCCTAATTGATAATTTCATCAAAATTCTCTTTACAAAAGTTGTTTATCTAACAACAACCATTCATTTTCTATTACCAAACTTCAAAATTCAAGCATATTCATCAATGGCAAAACTGTAATACTTTAAAAATTTTGTAAATTAATCCTCAAGCTAGCTAGATTAAGCTACTATAATCTCGGAAACATAGAAATAATCAAAAGCGAGACAAAAATTCATACCTAATTGAGCAAAATAAGCTTGCCTAGATTTCAAGCTTCCATGACTAGGTTTTCTTCTCTTTTTTTTTTTTGGGTGGAAGATGATAAGAATGGATGATAATAGTTTATTTTATTTAATTTATTATAACTTTAATCACTAATTTCCAAAATTAACCTTAATATTTCATTCAATTTCCAATGATGACTATTCATGCTTATCCATGCTTATCCACTAACAAATTTATTGGCTAATTACTATATAAGGACCTCCAATTTAAAATTCTACAGCTATTTAATATCTTTAGCTATTAGAATTCAAATTTTGCATTTTATGCAATTTAGTCCCTTTATTAAATTAAGTATGTAAACGGTAAATTTTCTTAACAAAATTTTTATACGATATTTCTATCATACTGTAGACCATTAAATAATAATAAAATAATTTTTTTGACTTTGAATTTGTGGTTCTAAAAATACTGTTCTGATTTCACTGAAGACGGGCTGTTACACAATATTTGGGGAACACAATATTTGGGGAATAAGCATCGGCTAACTCTGTGCCAGCAGCCACGAGATTATTTTCATCTCAATTTTTTATTTAATGGGATTTTACACTAATTTCTCTTCTTCTTCTTTTTTTATTAAGAAGAGAAAACATAAAACAATAACTAACCAACCCCCAATCTTGGTGTCACAACTTCATTTACATCCACATTCAGCAAATTACAAATTGCATATGGTGGAGAGCAAAAGACAAAACATTATAACAGTTTATCCCAAGCCGTTGAAGCTAGGCCATATTAACATTATTTAGAAGGTTAGTCATTGGAAATTTCATGTTAGCACTTAAACTATAATAATTACCATTGTTAATAATCTAAACTAATTAATAATATTATAAGAATAAAAATAATAAATTATATCATATTATCAAAAAATGTGAGAATTAAGTCAATTGAGTTTTAGTTCAATTGAAACCGGTATTATTGCCGGTGGAATAAGACATGAACTTGAGCATGTTGAAGTACATTTATCCTTTTATATAAGGACCGAAAAAAGGCTATCAATAATTTTGGCCAAAAGCTAAGGATTTATTTACCCAATTTTCTTTTAAATGATACAATTCCTCTCAAATATTAATAATTTAATTTAATTTAATCATTTAAACCTCTTTTGTTAAATATAAAATTATATTTTAACCGTTTTAAAAGTTAAATTTTAAATTTAAATTACTTTAACATAAAAATTTTAACTCTTTCAAATTTTTTAATTTCATCCCAATCCATCACGTAATTATTTAGAGATGGATTGTAAAGATTTATATTAAAATGACTTAATTGAAGTATTAATTTCTAAGATAGGGCCAAAATGGTTTTCTTTTTCATTTAATCAAAGACGTAAATTGATTGTTTAATTTTTGAGAGGGACTTGAAAGAAAATTCCCTTTTTAGCCAAGGGGGCAAACGACCTGCCCCTTACCTACCCACCTGCAAAAAATCTTACTTTCTAATATCTCTTTCTTTACTCCAACAAGCCCTTGTATTTACACCATGCAATAGCAACCACGTAAAGTAATATCGTCCCGGCGGTGGAACCGCCGATCGTCCAAAGAAACTCCGGCGTCCCTGCTTTATTTTCATCGAATAGATCGATGTGGATATTCATGCCGAACAAACCAGCAACGACGACGAAAGCACCGATCACAAGGTTTGCTGTGCTTAGCATCACTCCCATTTGTAGAAGATGGTTCTGTTTGTCATCCAGCATTATGTTTATGTAATCTTCTGTGTCATCCACATATTCCCTCAACTTCCATGAAAATAAGAAATAAAATCAAGAAAATGAACATATTGTTCTTACTCTTGATTTTTCTTTAATTAAACTTCTTAGTAGGTCCTTGTACCGCTTGGAGCAAATTGACTCTTGTCCTTAATTTTGAAGCAAATTAGTCCCTATAAAAGTGACGTACCGTGGAGAGTTTGTTGAGGGTACCATCAACTTGTACAAAGTAAGCTTCCAAGAGCATTTCCAACTCCTCCACATTAACAGGTTTGCCAATAAGACTATGGCAGGAACTTGCATGAATTCCATGGGTGTCTCTGCCAATGGTAGCACCAAATGAATGGTCGTGGGGTTTGTCAGGATCTTTGACATCACCTTCATAACTGGTTGTCAATAACTGTTCACCAGGTGTGCTGCACATAGTGCAAAAATTTATATATATATATATATATATATATATATAAGCAAATAAAAATGGGAAAATCCATTAATGAAAGAATGTGTAAAATTTGTGTTTTCAGTGCCTGTCATCCTTGTCTGGTTCAACAGCTACTGCTTCTGCTTCATCATCATCATCATCATCTAAATCATCTCTTTGATTCATTGAAGATGTTGAAGAGTTTTCAACAATTTGTTTCTCTGTTAGATACATCTCAGCCATATCATCATCATCATCTAGCAAGTTTTCCAACTCATCCCTTACCTTAATATATAAGCACATGAAGTTTCAGGGAAAATATTTTGACTAGAAAATTAAAAAGCGGAAATGTGTTGTCAGTCCTCATACTTTAATGAAATTTGAGATTTAATTCCTATGCTTAAAAGTTTCAAAAGTTAAATCAGTTTATGTTAAAATATGCTCCAAGTCTTTATACTCTTCGTACATTTAGAATTTTGTCCCCCTACTTTTATTTTTAGAAACTTAGTCTCTCTACTTTTTGAATTTAAAAAATTTTAGACCCAATTGCTAACAAAACAAATTTAGAATTTAAAATTATTCTTTTAAATTAGCTGGTGTGGCATTTTGAAATTAAAAAAAAAAAAGTTACTCACTTGATAGTCATGTAACAAAACAAATGTCGTTGTAATAGACCTGCATTTACAGAAGAATTTTAATAGTGTTAATAATTAAACTTACATTTTTAAATCCAAAAAGTATAAGAATTAAATTCTTGAAAATAGAAGTAGGAGGACTAAATTCCAAATGTACAAAAGGTATGGGGACTTGAAGAATATTTTAACCTTAATTGTACTATTTCAATTTAATAACCCTAATTGAAACATTAGTACCATTAGTATTTTTCATCAAAATTTGTCATCAATAAGCATATGTGATAGTATGCAAGTTCTAGCATAAAATATTATTAGGATCAACAATTGGACTAGAATTTTTAAATCGAAAAAAGTAAGAGGACTATATCTCAATTTTAACTTTTTTAAGTAAAAGGACTAAATCCCAAACATTGTCAAAGTCCAGGGACTATCAGCAGATTTTGACCTAACCTTCTGAACTCGGCCAGTTAGTGCAACCAGCCTGCTTTTTATTTGGCGAACACGCTCTAAAATGAGAGTGCTAATCTTTGAGGTCAATCTATCCAAAGCTGGATGGGCCTCTTGCTCCAATGTTCTTGTCTGCTTTGGCAATTGAGAAAACGGAAAAGGTCTAATCATGATTATAATCCTTCTACTATGCTAAAATTTGAGATTTATCCACATTACTTTAGTTTAACATAATTTAGTCCTTCTACTTTTATAATATCAATAACATATCCAAATTGATAGCACATGCTCATACAATTAAGGTCACATGGAAATCTAGTCAACCAATTTTAGTAGAATGTTGAAGGCTATTTAAAAGAAAATTTGTGTCGTCACTTTAACAACAACAATTAACAGTATTATCAATTTGGACCTACTAGTAATATTATAAAAGGTAAGTGTCAAGATGTGCTAATTTAAACTAAATGGATTAATTTTCAAATTTAAACATGGTAAAAGAACTATGACCAAAGTTAGACCAACAACAAACATAATGAATAAAACAATACGATACCAAAAATCCTAAATTTAACTTAGTTGATTCAAGCTACTATCTTTTAAGAGTTAACATCGAAGAAGTTGAAACTAGAGGCCTTGACCCCATGAAATTTGGAAAATTGCCATTAAATTTCATTAAAAATTTTGAAATTTAGAATTAGACCCTTCAATTTTTTTAGAAATTCTTATTAAAATCTTTTAAAATTTTAAAAACCCAAAGTTTATAAAAGTTTAACTAAAATCCCCAAAACTTAATGAAAACATTCGCTCTATTAGACGTAGAAAAGATGCAAATAAAAAAAAAATAGAGGAAGAAAGGTGACCTCAGATTCTAAGCAGCCACAAGCAGCTTCAAGGCAGGCCTCCAATGCAACAAACTCAAAGGGTAGAGTCCTAGTGCCTTCTTGAGTCTCAAGACCTTGTTTCTCTTCCCCCCTGCCTTCCTCACTTAGGCTTTGGAGCTGTGAGATCTTTGGTAATAGATTTTGTGATGTAGTTCTTATTATGCAGTTGGTATCATCAATAGCACCCTCCTACTCCCAAATCCAAAAACACCCTCTTTTTAATCAATACATCGTTTGTTTTATTTTCTTGTTTATTTAACTGAATTCGATCATACAAATTTGAATTTCATTTATGCGACCAAAAGTACAAACAAGTAAATAAGGTAACAGAATAAGAATGTCTTATCGATTGGGTCAACACACAACCACTTGCTAAGAGGATGTGCGTGTCACTGACTTGATAGGTTTTGAACTATTACTGTATGACCTGACCATGTGGTAGCATGTACATCAATATTGATAAGTTTTAATCAATATTATCCTCGAATGAAGTCAAGATCTATTTCTTGACTTTGTCAAAAACCAGAACTAGAAACAAGATTCACAGAAGGAAAATATCTTCTTGAGTTGGGTCGACACATAACCATTTTCGTGTACTTGATACGTTTTGGACTATTGCCCCTTGTAAAGCTAAAAACCGAAATTTAAAAAAAAAAAAAAAAACCTTGGATTGGTTTGCTTGATAATGCAACAAAATCCGCCTCTGCAACTCATCAACAAACGGTGTAACGGAAGGATCCTTGGAATTCAACAGCAAAACCTCTTGAGCCGTAATGATGCCTTTATGTGCTCCAAGTTAATCACAATGGCCTGTTCTCGACCCAGAACCGTCGACGGGTAAGAAAGAAGCGGGTCCAGGATCCGAAGATCTCGACCGGGTAAACCCGTTCGTCTCATGATAGAATGCTTGCCGGCCTCCAACCTAAAGGTGTGGGCCGTCGAGTCAAGTAAAAGCCATGAGCGGATACTGGTCCCCTTTTTCCGATGTGTGGTGAAGGGGAGAGTTTGGTTCGGGATCACGGCGGGCCGGTTTGATAGGTTCGGGTCGTCTTCGGGTTTGGACGACGGTGGTGGGGGTGGAGTTCCCGTTGCCGTCATTTTTCAGGTGATTTTTGCGTATTGGAAATAAAAAAATCCACCTTTATATTATACATCAAATGAGCACTTAAACCCGTAAAAGACTGTTATCATCAAACACATAAATTCATAAAATCAGAACTCGTAATTATATGACCTGAAACTTCATTATGCGCGAACTACCTTCTAATTTTGCCGCAAGTGTTACAAGTACCATATTAGTAGCAATAATTTTTGTAAATTTCTGATTTACTACTCTCTTTTTTTCTTTTAAATAATTGTTTTTTGCCATTTAAATAAAAACAATAACAATTTATGATCATTATTTAAGTAACTAAATCTTAAATTCAGTGTGGTATATGAGCTTTGGAGATGCAATATGGTCAGTTCGGCATTAAGCAATTAGTTCTTCACTCAACAGTGATTCACATTCAGATATTCAGCCACATTCAACTCCTGTATCTCCTGATGTTACATCTTCTACTCCCTCTCCTGTAGCACTTGCTCATGATGATGTTTCTGATCATGTTGCACCTGCTATAATTGTTCTCGATAAGTCTCCTGTTAACAATTTACAACTCCTTTTTGTTGCATCTTTTACTGATTTTCCTTCTGATGTTGTTCAACAGGATCTCTCTTCTTGTCCATTTGTTAATATTCATCCCATGATTACTAGAGGAAAAGCAGGTATCTACGAACCTAAAATTCAGTCCTATAATGTTACTAATATGTCCTCTTCTTTGTTGCTTGCAGATATTCATGCTGTATTGAGGTGTCCCAAGTGGCAGGAAGCAGTTCATGATGAGTTGATTGCTTTGCATAACAATCATACCTAGAGTTTAGTCCCTTTGCTAGAGAGTCGAACACCCGTTGGATGTCGTTGGTTGTTCAAAATTAAAAATGAAAGATGATAATTCAGTAGATCGTGATAAGTGCGAAGGATATGCTCAAATCAAGACACTTTTAGTCCAGTAGTGCGAACAATTATTGCTGTAACTCATAAGTGGCTACTTCGCCAGATAGACATCAATAATGCCTTTCTCAATGGCATATAAGCTCAATTTCTTTCTATACTTTTATTCTAAAATTCCTATTTAATCTATTTCTAAAAATTCTTTAATTTTCCTACATGACATGTGACTGAACCAAATCCTCTTTACTTTGAGGATGTTATATAAATGAACTTGGTGAAGAAGTTATTAAAATTCTCATTACACCGTTTGAAAAGTTGAAAGATTTGAATAAAAATATATGCGTAAAAAATAGGTTTAGGCAAAAAATAAGATCTATTTTTAAAATATGTCGAACCTCAAGTAAGATTTTTTAGTCTGACCCGAAAAGCTACTTGTTTACTAAATATTTTAGTTTGAAATTATAATTTTAATTAAAAAATACTTTTTAAACTTCAATTACTAAACGCACTTAAATGAGAAAGTGACTAAAATATTTAATTTTAGAAAATTTATTCCTTATGTTTGTGGGATTGGTTTCTTTATTCCCAATATCTGGGATTGGTTTCTTTATTTCCAATATCAACGGAGGAAGAACCTTAAGGGGACAGAATTTATTCTAAAATAGTCCATCAAATTACTTACTTTTGCAATATATTTCCTCATCTAAAATGCTCCATCAAATTAATTACTAATATATCTGCTACATTAAAAAAAAAATTGATGGAGACCCAAATTGAAATGAGAAGTGTCAATTTGGAATCTTAAATTCGAGTTTGAAATAGGACGGGTGAGGAGTCATGATCCATGCTAGGGGAGGATGAAGTCGGGCACCATTTCTAATTCTTCATCCAATTTTTATATGGTCCCTCTACTTACAAATTTTACTTTAAAATAGTATGTTATTTTTTAAATTTACTATGTACTTACAATTTTAGCTTGAAGCCTATATGTTACTTTAATCCTAGTGGTCGTTTTCTGCAATTTTGATATTAATAGGGCAAGCCACCGCCTCACTTAGTTGGTGACAGTTGTCGCTCTTTGCATTTACTTTTTACAGGGTAAAATATACTATTTCTTAAGCTACATTGGAGCTTGGAACTTGCTTTGTCTGGATATTTTGAGGTCTTGTTCTCTATAAATTTTTTATATCCTTTCTTTATTCATCAAGAAAGAGGAAATGGATGAAACCAAGCCAATGAAGGTTGTTGAGAGCAGCCACGTTTCACCACCGCCAGGCTCAGTTCCCACTACCTCTCTTCCTCTCACTTTCTTTGATTTGCAATGGTTTCCACTTCCCAATGTTCAACGCCTTTTCTTCTATGAATTCCCATACCCTACCTTGCATTTCATGGAAACCATTCTCCCGTTGTTAAAACAATCTCTCTCCCTTACCCTGCAACAGTTTTTCCCCTTCGCGGCCAACGTAGTGTGCCCTCCGTCACCGGGGAAGCCTTACATCCATTACGAAGACGGCGGCAGCTCCGTTGCTTTCTCGGTCGTCGAATCCCCTTCGGATTTCCGCTGTGCAATAGCCGATTATCCGCGAGACGTTAAAACGTTACATCCCTTCGCGCCACATCTACGGACCGCACTGTCGGAGGCGAAAGACGGTACGCGGGTGGTCTTGCTCCCTGCACTTGCCTTCCAAGTGACCGTGTTCCCGAACGCTGGCGTTTGCATCGGGTCTAGTTACTGCCACGTGATCGGCGACGGGAAGGCATTCATGCATTTCATGAAGTCTTGGGTGGACGTTTACGCTGCGGTCGGTCTTGAAAAATCATCGCTTCCATTGTTTAACAAGGATGTGATCAAGGATCCTAACAGGGTAGAGTCGTTTCTATTGAAAATGTATCACGACTGGCTTTCATCTCTCAGGGAGAATTCGGGCTTAACAGATGTCGGATCAGAAGTAAACATGGTTCGTGCCACATTCGTGTTTCGTCGAGCCGATGTCGAGAGGCTCAAGCAATTGGTTGCATCGCAGTGCATGAACGAAGCTAATTCGAACCAATTCCATCATGTATCAACTTTTGTGGTAACATGTGCTCTAACATGGGTTTCATTGATCAAATCAAAAGTAAGTGTTGTTAACACCTTATCATATGTTGATGATGCTGATGAGTTATATTATTTGCTATTCCCCTTCGATTGCCGGAACCGCCTTGAATTTCCGGTTCCGTCAACATATTTCGGGAACTGTATAAAACCTGGAATTGTAGAGATGAAGAAGGAGGAGTTAACAGGTGAAAATGGGATTGTTTTAGCTGCCAAAGCCATCGGAAGCAAAGTTAAAGAAATGGTACAAAGTGGTATAAGTGGGGCGGAGAATTGGCTAACTAGCATCGCAGAGAGAAGTAAAACGGGGCGTCTAATTAATTTGGCCGGTTCGCCGAAGTTGCGGGTGTACGATACTAATTTTGGGTGGGGAAGGCCTCGGAAGGTGGAGCTGATGCACGTGGAGTCCGGGCAGACTATATCTATGGCGGAGTGTAGGGATGAAGAAGGTGGAATTGAGGTTGGTGTGGCTTTAAACAAGAACCAAATGGATGAATTCGTTGCCACCTTTGGGCAGAGTTTAAAGCTTCTTTAGTTTCGGGTTCTTTTTTAGCCAGAGGAAGGCAGAAAATTTGTTTAGGGTACTGAAATTAAGTTATAATCTTTATTATAATAAGAGTGTGCTTTTATTATTTTAATATTTTATAATTTTATAATTTTAAAAGATCAAAACAAAATGTTATCATTTTAAATTCATTTAATTAAAAAAAAAATTCATTTTAGGATATCTACATCCTCCGACACCCCTACTCCCTGTGTTGGTCCAATTGTATCATAGCTTTCACATGTTGGATTAAAATTGTTAAAATTTATTAGTATGTATTTTATTTATTTAAAATCAATTAAGAACACGCGACAGAATTTTTAAAATTTACCATAAGCGAGTTTAACATGTTGTCACATATTTTTAAAAATTAAAAAAATAACAAAAGACTTATAACAGCATCCTAAATTTGTTTATAATTTTTTTGTATTCTACTACTAATGTATAGAATAATTATTTTTGAAAAAAAGTATGATTTTATAATTTTATTGATTTCTAAAATGATTAAAATAATAACTTTTTCAACTTCGCCTTTCTTTTTTTTTTTTTTTTTTTTTTTCCTACCTCGAACTTGGATTACATTAAACTTTAAAACCACCAAAGTAAGACATCATCACCTAATAAAATAATTATATAAATAATAAGAAAAAAGTTAAAATGCATATTCATAATGAAACTAAACAAATGGATATTCAAGTTTATTTGAATTTAGATATGTATTTATCTATGTTCATTTTGGTCATGTTTTTAAACATTATATATATTTTAATTTCATAAAATAATAATTTCAAAATAAATTCTCATATTTTTATGTTTATTTTTGAATTTTGGAAGTGCATTGTCTAGATTTATTCTTTTTAATAATTTTTTTACATTTTTCCTAATTAAAAAATTAAAATCCTAATTTTTATATTTATAATTTTAAATATTTTTTATAATATCATAATTTCTTTGTAATATTTTTATAATTTCTTTTTTTATATAAATTGGGAATGACTTACATAAAGAAATCCTACAAATCAAGGTTTTATAGCACAAAAAAAAATTTGCCACATCATCAAATTTTAAAGACATGAAATCATTATATATTCATCCATAAAAAAATTATTTTATGGACCCTTCCCACCACATTATTCATAGTCCATTTCTAATTATTTATTGACATTTCAACAAACTTTTACGTGTTATTGACACATGATTTTGATAATTTCTTTTATTTTGAACCCTTAACCTTAAATCCAAACCATAAACTTGTAACCCCAAACTCCAAATTCATAACTTGTAACCCTAAACTATCAAATCTTAAGTTTGAACTCTAAATCCTAAACCTTGCACCGCAATGTTCAATATTTAAGATTTAGGGTTTGAGTTCGATGTTTAAGGTTATGGGTTCAAGATAAAATAATTACTAAAATTATGTGTCAATGATATGAAAAAATTGCACAAAAATCACTATATATTTCTTTTAAATTGGTTGCACAAAAATAAAAGATATTAACTTATGGAAAAAAAACAAAATGGTTAAAATTTGTAAAAGAAGAAAAGATGTTTGCTTATAATTTAAAAAATTAATTATTTTAAGTAATTAAGTTGGAAAATATATTAAATATAGATGAATGTATAATAATATTTTGTTATCTTTAAAATTTAATGACGTGATATTATTTTATTAATGCCTAAAACTATATGCTCCTACTATAATTTTTTCCCTTATAAATTTTATACATTTCTTTTTTAATAAATTTCTAATTATGTATATCTTTAATTTTTATATATATATATATATATATATTTTATAAATTTCCTATAATCTTTACTTTATAAAAGGAAGCCTTAAGGCCTTCCTCGTTACAGGTATCCAACTTTTCTTTTAGCCATTATAACATAACAACCAAAATTACAATTTGATTTTTCTACCATTTAATTTTTATATTTTAATCTAACATAATTTAATTTTTTACTATATAATAATATTAGTCAGTTTAAATAATTAATATTTTTAATTATTTCGATTAAAACGATACTGTAATTTTTCCCTAAAATATATTTCTAATGGATAAAAAATCCATTTCAATATAATAAATCGAAATGGATATTTTCACCCTTCCTCATCACACGTGTTCAACTTGTTTTTTTCCATTACAAAGAGAACAATTAAATTACAGATTTGATCCTTTTACTGTGTTCATATTTATGATTTAATCTTTATATTTTAATTTAACATAATTTAATTCTCTATTATTACAATTATATTAATTACTCCAAATAATTAACATCCATAACCTGTCTCCGGCTCCAATCTTTTCCTTTTTAGCCATTTAAGATAATGGTCAAATTCCTATTTTAATCCCTCTACCACACTCATAGTAAAGATTTAGTCATTATATTATAATTTCACATAATTTGGTTGTTTCCTTTTATAATAAATATTTTCACATAAGTTAATAATAAATTAGATTTTTTTAAAACAAAAAATCAAAAATAGTTCCTGATTTGACGTGGAATTGGATGCATTAAATTATGTAAATAACATTGCGTTTATTTTTAGCTTTCACTTAATTAAATAACATAAAATAATGAAAAATATATATATTGAGATTAATTTATTAAAGGGTAAATTATAAAAACGAACACTAAATTAAAATTAGAATTATATTTTATCACCTAATTTTTAAAAATTAAATATTAATCACTAACGTTATCAAATTATTATATTATGATCATCCTTCAACTAGTTACGATAAACTAAAATAACAGGTTAAGATTATCATTTGTTTGCCACATAATTATATTTAACTCATTTATCTAATTTTGTAAAAATAATTTTTTAATCCATAAAAATATTAATATTTTATTTTACATATAATATATATGTTAAAATATAAATAAAATTTTATTAATTCACACTCGGTTGATTTACCATATAAGAAACCCGTGCATGTGTAGGACTCCCTTTGAAGGCCTATTAGGTACTCTACATTAAAGGTGTTGGCAGTAGAATTACATCATATTTGGATTAGGTTTAAATATAATATTAATATATTTTATATTTGTTTAAATTTAATTTGTTTTAAATTTTAATTTAAAATTTTGTTTAAATTTATCCATATTTGTAAAAGATTAACTCAAGTCCATTTTAAGTCTGTCTATATTATTTTTAAATTTTTTATATTATTTTAATTTAATATTTTTATTTATTAAATTTTTTATATAATTATTTTAATATTTACATTAAATAGTATTATATATTTTAATATGTTATAAATTATATCATATATAAAAATAATATAATATAAAATATTATAAACATAAAATGAAATCCAGAATATTTAAATTCAAATCCAACCTTAAATTTAAATAGACTTAATACTTTTTTCCACCCACTCAAATTTCGGATCACACCGTGTTAAAAGTAAACACTTTGCCTCACCTAATTCAAAGTCAAATATCCACAAAAGATTTTCTTTTCTTTTGCTTTTGCTTTAGGACCATAAAAAGAAAAGAAAAAATAATTATTTTTATTATTCTTTTGGCTGACATTAATCAGGAAACTATACATTTTCAACTGCCTAATCTATATATTAAATGAAAATGATAACCTTGAAAAGAACCCAAAACAAAAGGATAAGGCTTACTCAGATCTCATTTATTTAATTCAATTCAAAAAATTAAAAAAATTTAAATTATTTCAGTTAATTCAAATAAATAATTTAAGTCAAGTTAAATTTTACAATTCAAATAACAGATTGATGTAAATATTTTTGGTCCCTGTAAATTGTAAAATGAACAAATTGATCTCTCTTAACAAAAATTATAAAATAATTTAAAATAATTTTGAAATTCAAAATTTATATTTTTTAAAAATATTAAAATACATATTCATAATGAACCTAAACAAATAAATATTTAAGTTTATTTGAATTTGGATGTGCATTTATCCATGTTCATTCTCGTCATGATTTTTTAATCATTATATATATATTTGCAAATTCATAAAATAATAATTTCAAAATAAATTTTCATATTTTTATTTTTATTTTTGAATTTTGGATGTGCGTTTATTATTTTATTAATTTTTACATTTTCCTAATTAAAAAATTAAAATCCTAATTTTTATATTTATAATTTTAAATATATTTTTATAATATCATAATTTCTTCGTAATATTTTTATAGTTTCTTTTTTTTTTATAAATTGGGAATAACTTATATAAAGATATCCTAAAACTAATGTTTTAAGGCACCGATAAGATTTTGTCATATCATCAAAGTTTCAAGGCACAAAATTATTATTATACACTCATACATGGAGAAATTATGTTACGGACTCTTCCCGCCACATTATTCATGGTCCCTTTCCAATTATTTATTGACATTTCAACAATTTTTTTCCATAGCATTGACATATGATTTTGATAAAAAAAAATTTACCCTCAACCTCAAACCCTTAAATCCTAAACATGAACCTTGAACCCTAAACCAGAACTTGAATCCAAATCCAAATCCTAAACTTTGGGGCTCGGGATTTAAGGTTCAAGGTTTTGGGTTCATAGTAAAATAATTATCAAAATTATTTGTAAATGAAATGAAAAAAATTGCACAAAAATCACTAAAATTTTAAAATTAGTTGCACTAAAATAAAAAGTATTAGCTTATGGAAAAAAAAACAAAATGATTAAAATTTGTAAATGAAGAAAATAATTTTTATAATTTAAAAATTAATTATTTTAAGTAACTTAATTAAAATTAAATTAAGTGGAGAATATATTAAATATAGATGTGTGTATAATAATACTTTACTATCTTTAAAATTTAATGACGTGACACTATTTTATTAGTGCATAAAAACTATACTTTTAGGATGTCTTAATATAATTTATAAAATATAAATTATATATATTTTAATAAATTTCTAATTATGTATATCTTTAATTTTGTAATATTTTTAAAAATTTCCTATCATCTTTACTATATAAAGGAAAGCCTTAAGGCCTTCCTCATTACACGTATCCAACTTTTTTCTTGGCCATTATAACATAAATCGAAATGGATATTTTCACCCTTCCTCATGACATGTGTACAACTCTTATTTTTTTCCATTACAAGAGAACAATCAAATTACAGATTTGATCCTTTTACTATGTTCATATTTATGATTTAATTTTTATATTTTAATTTAACATAATTTAATTCTCAATGATATTATTCACTCCAAATAATTCACATCCATTACATGTCTCCGGCTCCATTCTTTTCCTTTTTAGCCATTTAAGATAATGGTCAAATTCCTTTTTAATCCCTCTACATATTAAAGATTTAGTCATTATATTATAATTTCACATAATTTGGTTTTTACTTTTACAATAACACTAATTAGTTCAAATCCTTTATTATTTGGTTAAAATGATGACATGAATTTTTTTAAAAATACCTTTCTAACGCAGAAAAATATATATTTTAATATAATAAGTTAGAATACAAATTTGTTTTAAAAAATCCAGCCTCAACATTTAATCAGAATAATTAGGGCTGACAACTATTTGGATTAACTAACCAAATTATATCAAATTAAAATATAATTACTAAATCCTAAATTTAAACATAGCAGAAGGACCATAACCTTGATTTAACCTAAAATAATTTATCCCTACCGCAATCTTTTGCAATTTGATTTAGTAAAAAGTTTGATAGTTTTTTTTTACTCGAAACGAAGTAGGATAGAAAACTAATTTCTTAAAAAATTTTTGCCCAATTTAGCTCTCAAATTGGACACTTTTTCTTAAGCTTGTACGTAATATTTTGGGGTCCAATTTGGTATCTAAACTTGACTATTTTTCTTAATTTGGCACCTAATCTTTTCCTTGGTCGATTTGGTACTTGAACTTATCAAATGTTTTATAAATTACTCTAATATATTAACAATGTTATTTTTTATGAGGTACCAAAAATAATAAATGTATGAACGGCATGCGACAGATGATATGATTTTTTATATTTTATATGTTGAATTAATTTGAGTTTTATTTATTTAATTAATTGAAAATAATGAATTTCTTCTAATTTGAATTTTTAAAACTCTTTTTTTTCTTATTTAATATTAATTCTTTAAGCATAGCTTAATACCTATTTTTTGAACATGACTTTCCTCTAATACTCGACAATATTTTTGTAGCATATAAAAAAATAACACCATTAGTGTTTTGCATAATTTGTATAACATTTAATAAATTTAGGTACTAAATTAAACCTAAAAAAACTTAGATACCAAATTAAGAAAAATGTCAACTTTAGGTATCAAATTTGACCCAAAATTTAAATACCAAAATTTTAAAAAATTTAAAATTAAATATCAAATATTATATTAACCATATTTTAACGAGTCTAATATTTTACTCAAACTTCCAAATCCCACCTTAAACTAGTAATAAATTAAGAAAAAAGTTAGATTTAAAAAAAAAGTTAAATTAGTCATGAAAACCGGTCCGGTTGTTACCGTTCTAACTTTATTAATTGAACAAAAATGACATTGACAAAATCATGACCTAAAATTAGAAAACCAAACACTGCCTTCATTTTTAGCTTTCATTCAATTAAATAACATAAAATAATGAAAAAAATATGTATTGAGATTAATTTATTAAATGGTAAATTTAAAAACGATGATTAAATTAAAGTTAAATTTACATTTTACTCATATAATTTTAAAATTAAATATTAATCATTAATGTTATCAAATTATTACATTATGATCACCCTTCAATTAATTGTTATGGGATAACGACAAATTAATATTATCATTTCTTTACCACATAGTTATTTTTAACTTGTTTACCTAATTTTGTAAAAACAAATTTACTTTTATTCCATAAATTTATATTAATAATTTATTTTGTATATGTTAAAATATTTTCAATTAATTTTAGCTTTTGTTGGACACCGAAAGATGCTTTGTTTGAAGGACAAACACTACTACACTGCGCAGAAAATGTTGTTGATGGCTAAGCTTCCAAAATAAAATTGTAATTCGTGACTTACGGCACTTGATTTGTTGAATTTAGACATGATAATGGGTCGGGTTATCTATTCAGAGAGGTTTATTTGAAAAGTGATAAGATTTGAATAAAAATATAAATCCGTAAAATGAGTTTAAAAACAAGTCAAGCTTCAAGTAGGAGTTTTGGTCAGGGTTTAGCCTGAATAAATTGTTTTTGCTACCATTTTGTTATCATATTATTATTATTTTATTGTTATTGTTTGGATATTGTATAACTTTTGTTTTATTGTTAGTTTTGCTACTATTTTAGAGGCATTTGCTTACTAAATTGTAACTATTTTAGTGTTATTTAAATATAATGACTTTTTTAATGTATTTGTAATTTGTTAGGAAACATTTATTTTAATATTTTTAGTGTATTTGATGTATTATATTTTTAAAACTTATTTCTATGTACTTAAAAATGTAATACAGATGGGTTGAGTCGAGCTTAAATTTAATATTTTTAATCTAGATTGAGCTTAAATATAATTTTAGACCCATTTTGAATCAAGAGTGAGTCTAAAAAATGAACTTACAAATTTATATATGCCTAATCCAAACCCACCTGTACAACTTATTGTACAGGCCAATTTTGGGCCAAACCCCTAAACCCTTACAAACCCAAAACCCATTAAACCTAACTAAACCCACTAACCTACCCTAACCTAAACAACCCAATACCCATCAAGCCCAACTAATACATCAGCCAACCCAAAACAGTAAAGCCCGATAGGCCCAAACTCTAAAAAATTTTGGAAAGCCAGAAACCCTAGGGTTTCTGGCGCCGTTGCCCCATGTGCGCAGCCACCACGCCCCACTTTCCTCTGACACTAGCCCCATACCTTGGTACACCACTCCCCACGCACGCCCCATGCCTCCCCGCACGCGCCCGGTCCTCCATGCCCTGCAAAAACAACAGAAGCAAAACAAAGCAGAGGCAGCAAGCAATAGCAGAGACCAAAAAAATATTCTTTTGTAACCGACTATAAAGTCGAAAAGGAAATCAATAAACGGGGGGTCTTCTCTTTTCTTCTTTTTTTTTGGAAAACATCAAAAAGAAATTGATAGACTTCAATAAACGGACAATAGTGGTTGTTCAAGCAGACAAGGAGTAGACGAAAGGTTGCACTCCTTTTTTATTTCTTTCGATTTTTGCATACATATATATATATACGTATTTCTTTATTTTTACAAACATAAAATACAGTACAAAAAGAATAAAAAAAAAGGAATTTTTTTACCGGTGGCCGGCGCCGGCGGACCTCCGGCGACCATCCGGCAGTCGGACCCGTGGCCGGAGCTCTCCCCCTCCTTCCTCCCTTCTCTCTTTTCTCCCTTCCCTTTCTTCTTTTTTTTTCTCTGCTGGTGCCAAATGAGATTTTTAAAAATTTTTTTAACTTATATAGGGGTCCAAAGCGGTGCGTTTGGACCCCCTTTATACATAAACGACGTCGTTGTGGGTGGGTCGGGTCGACCCGACCACTTCCCAAGCAGAGATCCGCGTGTTTTTAAATGCGGAAGGGTTATTTGCAATCACCATTCCGCATTTTCAATATTTTAAATCAAGTTTATATTTATTTATAATTTGGCCTCGAAATTGATCTGTCTTACAATTTAGACCCGCTTAATATGTTGCGCTTTAAAGGCTTGGGGATATTGCCTTTGGTCCCTCCAATTCATGCGCGTTGTAATTTAGTCCGATTCCAGCTTTGTTTCTAATTTTATCCCACTAATTTGCTTTTAGTCTCAATTTCGTCCTTTTTGTTTTAAATATTATTTGTAATATTAATTTTGCTATCATTATTACTACATTATTGCTACTTATTATTATTGCTAGGTACATATTATTTATACTATTCTTGATATTATTACTATTATTATATGTACTTTTATTATTGAATATTTGTGTATATTTTATTACATATATGTATATATATATATATACTTTTATATGGTATTATTTTTAACATTATTATTTTTACTATTATATTTATTATTTTTAATATATTATTATTTACTACTTTATTTTCCTTACCTTATTATTATGTCATATTTTCTTTTGTATTTTTCTATTATTGTTATTATTATTATCCTTATTATTATTATCATTATTATTATCATAGTACATGTGGTGTTATATATATAATTTATATATTATGTATACTGTCATTTTATTATATATCATGTATATATTGAATGTTGTATTGTCCATGTATTTTAATATATATGTACATAATTTTAATACACATATATAAATATATCTTGATGTAACATTATTTTTTTTTTTCTTTTTTTTCTTTTTAATATGTATTTAACCTTGAAATCATATGTGTATATATTATGTAGATGTTTTAATATTATATTATACATGTTTTTTTTATATGCTATGTATGTAAGTTTTAATATCACATTCCATGTATACTATTATCTATATTCTAATGTTATTGGTTATATTTTTTATTTTATTATATGTATATCTTTAATATTATATTGCATATTTCTAATATTATTATTACTTATATATATGCATGTGCAAAATATATTATGTACATATTCTTAATGTCATGTTTATACATGTTCATTGTTTTCTTGTAGTCGATATTGTTATTATATTTAATCTTATATGCATAGTTACTTTTTTTCAACATTATTGTCATATATATTTTTGCTCAAATGCATTTTTACCCTTTATTTTTATTCTATATCAATTTTGTTTTACATTGCTTTGAAAATTACGTTCTCAGTATTCTAAATTTATTTCAATATACAAGGCAACATATCGATTTAACACCATGTCGCCGATTTCATCGCTATGTTGGATGAACATCAATTGACTCGTGTTAAGACGGTATGTCCTTCTCAAAAATCAAGAATTTTAAACTTCGCTTTTCTTTTAATCGGACCACAACTAAATTTTATATTGAACTCGTATTTTGAAAATCAAGACAACACGTGTTTATGAGATACCAATCTTTGGGCGTCGCGAGGTGCTAATACCTTCCTCACAGAATCAACTCCGAATCCTAATTTTCTCCTGGATTTTAAAGTAGACCTAAACTCACCCTTTTATTTGTTTTAATAGGAGATCTAATAGGTGTCCGATCACACCTAGGAAAAAGGATCGGTGGCGACTCCCTGTTTATTTTAAAAATCAAAATTTAAGTTTTCAAGTTTTCAATAGATCGCCACAATTAGCGACCAAGCCAAGCTAAAATTTTTACGCCGCTACAGCTGGCGACTCCACTGGGGAACCTTTTTGAGAGTCGTGTCTGGAATTAAACACGTTTTGTCAAAATTTCCTTGTTTAAAGTAAATATTTGGTCGTGATCCGAAAATCTCGTTTTCAAAATTCATGCATTTGTATCGTGTTGTAAATAGTTCTTCTAACTTACTTATTTGGTTGTTTTTTAGTTTTCAATTTTTATGGTTTTAATTTTGGTTTAGTTTTTTTTAGTAAAACGTAAAGGTTTATGAAGTTTTTCCCCACATACCGTGCACTTGCATTTTCGCATAACATGAGCTCTCTACCGGGCTCCGTCTGCTTAAGTGAAAGTAAACGCCACGCCGTCGTGAGTTAACTCGTCCCTCCACACAAAGCTAGTGAATACTTTCGGTTACATATGACTTATGCTTTCGTGAGTTAACTTGTCCCTCCGCATAGGCATAAGTAAATGTAATCCTCGAATTGAACTCGTGAGCTCGTGATGGGTTATGACCGAGGCTTCGTGCTAATCTTAGCAGATGATAGTACGAGTAATTCGAAAATTGTCTAGAACCGAGACTACATATAATGAACCATACGAGCTATCCAATTAGAGCCATGCCGAACCTCTGTCCGCTTCTAGTCACCAAAATAAGTACATGGGGAAAATGCCTTTCATTTACACTATTTATGCAAAATAATTGGATCGGGTAGTTTAGTTTATTTTTCAAATTATGTTTGTTGTGTTTACTAACCAAGTTTGCTTGTTTTTATTTTTATCATGCATCATATGCATCATATTAGGAAGGTGTTGATTAAAGGTTGGTTGCCAAAAAACGGGTTTCTGATGGAGGAGTCAATTACACAAATGACCGAGAAGAATGCCGTGAAAGGGACTGGTCTCTAAAACTCGTGAGGGACAAGGGGATAGTCTTGTGGGAAGGTGTGCTGCCAATTTGCCCGAACAAATAACTGCGAATGTTCGCCAAAATAACCTCGAAGATTTGGTTCAAATTTGGAATCGAGAGGGTTCGGACACTAGAGACATTTTCACCGAGAGGTATGGAGATATAGCTCACCGATCACCATCCGTAGACGAACAGTTGATTCAAGCCATGGTTCGGTTCGGGACCCAGCTTATCGTTGTTTCACCTTCAATCAAGAAGATATGACTCCAACCATAGAAGAGTATCTTGCTTTACTCCGCATCGACAATGTACAATTCGGCAAAATATATGTGAAGGAGCCTAAGTGATGACCTTCAAGAAAAAGTTAGTGAGACCGATGACATGACCGATGCATGGGCTGAAAAACAGATGAAGAAGAAGAACGAAACCATTTGCATTCCATGGTCCTCCCTACGAGATTTGACTCGAACCATCCCGACATGTCAAAAGGGTAAATCTATTCGCTGGCCATTTATGGTTTGGTTATTTTCCCAAAGGTTCTCGGACATCTCGAAGTGGCGAGTTGATTTCTTCGAAGGTTAAAACAAGGAATCAACCCCGTCCCGACCATCCTAGCCGAGACCTTCGTGTCTCCGAGTAGTTGTCGAAGAAAAGGGAGGGACGATTTATCGGATGCGCAATGCTCAATGTTTGGATTTTGAGTCACTTCGGAAGGTAGAGCGCACTCCGCTCCATATGTTTTCTAAAACATTCTCCCGCTAGAAGCTTACCTCAAGAAAGAATGGTCAAGGAAGTCACCGAGCAACATTGGGTATCGCCTTTCGAATCTTCGCCGAGGATATAACATGGAGAGCACCTCGGATCCGTCCCTTCGCCTGCTATACAAATGTGGAAGCCAAGATTGGGTACCTTTACTTGGGTTATGGGGAGGAGTTGGATATGCTCCGCTATTGGTACAAAGACAATTTTCTTCGCGACAATTCCTCCCCGCAACTGGAGGATTAGCACAGTTCGAGTTCACTTTCGCGGGTGAAGGATATATGAAGAGAGTCCGAGATACCGTAAAGTCTTGGAAGGAAATTCATTTCATGGAATTAGCTTTGTATGCTGATACCCTTACCCAAGATTACGACATATGGAGGAAGCAACGGGTAAATAGTCAGCAAATCTCTTCAACAAACTACACCATCCAGAATCCTTTCTCGGAGGAAACGCCGTCTGAACTAGAAATAGCAAGACAAGAATTCGAACGAGAAAATGCCAAGATGTCTCGGGACCTTAGTGCCCTTCAAGAAGAAAACTATCAATTGAAGATCGAAGTGCAGGTTAAAAGATCCAGAACTGAAAAAGTACAAAGAGAAGCCGAGATTGTGAGAAACGACTTAAGGGACCTTCATTTGGAAAACAAGAAATTAAGAAACACTATAAAGAATAGCAGGTTGGGCAAGTCGACAGCAGAATGGAAGGAAGAAATTAGCAATATCAAGGGAGGAATGGAGTTTTGGAAGGGAAAAGCAAAGAAAGAGGAGGAAAAGGCTGCGCGCGCTCTGATAGAGTTAAGAAGGAAGAACGCCGAGTATGAAATGGCGACCGCAGAATTGGCAAATAGCCAGTCTGAACATCAAGAATTAAAAAGGAAAACACGAGATCTAGAAAATATGCTGCAATCTCATCAACAACAATTAGATAACCTCCTGAAGGCTCTAGAAGAAAAGAGTGAGCAGTACGATAGGGACATTCACGCGTATGAAGGAACTCTCAAAGGAAAAGAAATGCAACTCGACTTCTTGATCAATGAAATTCGCAAAGTGGCTATGCAAGTTGTCCAATTATCAGATGAAGCCGAAGTCCTCAGTTGCCAATTCCCTCCGAGCTGAAGATCGAGTATATCAGAGTTTTTAGAGCAAGTGAAGAAACAAGGCAATGTGGCTAGGAAATTTGTGTAACCGTTGGAAAAATGGAAACTTTGTGTAATAGACTATGTTGATAAATGAAATGCCTAAATATGGGGCCACCTTGAAATTAACACCAATTTTTTGCATTCCTTGCATAATTAACATATTAACATTTTGACATTCAGACATTCATTCATGCATTCATCCATACATTGCATATCCCATACTCGGTCATCAAGACAAAATATATAATTCGCAGTTGTAATACCACAAGATCGGAACCACGTCATCAAGATAAAACGCGCCGACAAGCTAGAATGATGGAAGCTGAATTCAATGAGAGAATTGAAAGGATGGAAAGGACTCAAAAAGAATTACAAGAGCAACTGGCCAAATCGCAACAAGAGACGAGAGACCTAATGATGAGATCTCGAGAGGAATCACTCGAGCAAAGAGATTAAATGGCCAAAATGATGGAGATGATGTCAGCTCTAGTTAAAGGAAAAGGACCCATGCGGAGCCCTGACATTGAAGAATCTCGATCAAGAATTCACCACGATCAGGATCCACTCTATCCCCCAGGATTCACTCCACCACTCGCATATACAACACAAAGAGGGTATACTCAAGGGGAACCCACTGGCTTGGAACATCGACCCATGCCACCTGCTCTACCCACTAATTTGGGGCAAGGAATATTCGCGTCAAGCCCAGGGGCTAGTCCTGCTGATCCACTAGTTCCGCACTGGATGACCCAAAGAGAGGTAGCCAAGTTGAAATCGGATAACCATGACGCAAAATATAGGAGTCTAGAGGAAAGACTCAAAGCGATAGAAGGCACTGAAGTCTTCTCCGCACTAGGTGCCAAAGAACTCAGTTTGGTACCCGATCTGATTTTGCCCCCAAAGTTTAAAGTGCTTGATTTTGAGAAGTATGATGGGACAAGATGTCCAAAGGCCCATCTGGTCATGTTTTGTCGAAAAATGACTGGTTATGTAAACGAGGATAAACTACTCATACATTGCTTTCAAGATAGTCTAACAGGGTCATTCTCGGTGGTACAATCAACTTAGTAGAGAAAAGATTCGATCCTGGAAGGACTTGGCGTCAAGATTTTGCGATCAAGACAAGCATGTATCGGAGATGGTGCCGAATCGTATGACCTTGCAAATGATGGAAAAGAAACCAGCAGAATCTTTTAGACAATATGCGAAAGATGGAGAGATATCTCGCCCAAGTGGAGCCTCCACTAACTAAGACCGAGATAACATCCTTTTCATCAATACTCAAAGCACCATTCTATGACAAGTGGTGGGAAGTGCTACGAAGGATTTTTCGGATATCGTAATATCTGGTGAACTCATAGAGAATACCGTCAAGAGCGGCAGAATGGAAGGATCAGAAGGCTCAAGAAAAGCAGCACCCGTAAGGAAGAAAGAGCCAGAAGCCCACATGGTGGGAACTGAGAGTCGTTACGTTCCCAATTCGTATCCTAACCAACCCCGACCTCAAAATTATCCACCCCCGAATTTCCATCATCCTCCTCAAACACCTTACTACCAAGCACCACATCCGTCCTACCCTGTATACGCCATGAATAACCAAAGGCCCGTCATCATATTTCCACAAAACACTCTACCCACTCAAAGCCAACCCAGAAATGAACCAAGACCAATAAGGCCCAATCCCGAGAGACAGCAATTCACCCCTATTCCTGTATCATATGGGGAATTATACCCAAAACTTCTGGAGAAGCAATTAATATCTCCCCATTACATGGCACCCCTTAAACCCCCATACCCGAAATGGTACGATCCAAATGCTAGTTGTGCATATCACGCAGGAAACCAGGGGCACTCTACTGAGAACTGTCTTGCTTTCAAAAGAAGAGTTCAAGGACTTATCGACGCGGGTATCCTACGATTCGATAGTGCCAGTAATGCCACGGGGAACCCGTTCCCCAACCATACCGAAGGGAATGTGAGCACAGTGGGGAAAGAGGATGAATGGAAGGACAGAAGATGTGTTTCAGAAATAAGGACGCCTCTGCAGAAAATCTGGGAGGTTTTGGTTAAGAAAGGATTGCTCAGTCACTCTGATAGAATTTTTGGAGAAGAAGGTCAAAGTTTTTGCAATTTTCATGGGAGTGTTAGACATGACATTCAGTCATGTGAGGACTTTAAAAGGTTACTTCAAGACCGGATGGATAATAAGGAGATCAAGGTCCTTAACATGAGGGAAGATGTCAACGAAAGAGAAGTATGCGTCTCTAATAGCCAATCATCAGGGCCCCTTTATAGTGCTGATCGACCATTGGTAATTTATTACGACACGAAGAAAGAGCCAGTGAAACCAAAAATGATAATCGAAGTACCATCTCCTTTCCCTTATAAGGACAATAAAGCAGTACCGTGGAAGTACAATGTCAATATCATCACACCTGAAGGGAAAAAGCCCGAAGCCACAACTGAAGACATTGGGGAAGTAGGTCATTTTTCCCGCAGTGGGCGTTGTTATTCGAAAGAAGTTGAACTGGTAAAGAAAAGTAGCGACTCGAAACAAAAAGGGAAAGCATTGATGCGCGAAGTCGAGGTCGAGCAAGAAATTCCACCCGTGGAAGAAACTAAAAAGCCTGTGAATGAGGAAGAGGCTCAAGAATTCTTGAAATTTATTAAGCACAGCGAGTATAGTGTGGTGGAACAATTGAGCAAGCAACAAAGACGAATCTCGCCTCTATCTCTATCATTAAATTTAGAGCCACATCGAATGCTTTATTGAAGGTGTTAAATCAAGCTTATGTGGCCAACAACATATCTCGTCGAAAAGCTTGATAGATGGGTAAACAATCAATGCGGACAATTTCATCTCTTTAGTGATGATGAGATACCGCCAAATGGTAGAGGCTCGGTGAAAGCGCGATATCACGACTATCACGCAAGGGCTACATAATACCAAACGACTCATCGATAATGGGTCAAGATTAAACGTCATGCCATTGGCCACGCTTTCTAGAATACCGATGGATTTGTCCTACTTAAGGCCCTGTCATTCCATGGTAAGGGCATTCGACGGACGAGGCGCGAAGTCATGGGAAAGATCGAAATCCTTTGAAGTGGGCCTTACATCTATGAGGTCGAGTTCCAAGTCATGGACATTACACCTCTTATAACTGCCTTTTGGGAAGACCTTGGATCCATTCTGCTGGAGCAGTCCCATCATCCCTCCATCAAAAGGTGAAATTTATCATGGATGGTTGTTTGGTCACAGTCGAGGGCGAAGAAGACATCGTCGCATCCATCTCTACTGATACGCCATACCTAGAAGTAAGCAAGGACGCAGTGGAATGTTCCTTTCAATCCCTCGAATTCGTCAATGCCACTTTCATCGCTGAAGGAAACAGAATTCTGATGCCAAAACTGTCGAAAAATACCAGAATGGGTGTCAAGTTGACCGTAGGAAGGGGAGCTCGTGCGAGAAGAGGTTTAGGGAGACATCTACAAGGAATAGTTAGGGCTTTAAAGCCAGTGCACCACAAGGCCCGATACGGTTTGGGGTTCCAAATGACATGCGCCAAAGAAGAAGACAATGGAAGAAGGATCAAGAGAGAAGAATTGCAAGAACTTTAGGCCGAGAACCGAATGGGAACCGATAGAGTACCCTCATTTGTCAAAAGCATTTACATCTGCGGGAATGTTGTACCCTGGATAAGATGATCCACGAAACATGCTGAGGTTAATTGAAAGGGTTTTCGAATATCGATAAGTGTCATCGACAAAGAAGTGGTGCAAGTAAAGATGTCTCGAGGATACGCCTTTGCCCTCCCGGTTTTATGTTGAATAATTGGACTCTTGAGGAGCTTCTTGTAGTTTATAAGTCTTCGAGTAATGCTAAACATTAACCTTCTATTGTGTCCTTAGATATAATAGAATTCTTTTGTAAGAGCTTGCATTCGCTTCTTTATCATTTAAATGAATATCGATGAAGATGCATTTTGTCACGATTTTTCGTTATCACTAATTTCATGATCATTTTCTCATTTCATAGCCTATCTTTACATTTTCCTCATTACCATGACATAACATTTTGTTTGTTGTTTCCAATACTTGGATGTCCCCCTATAGCTTCCTTTTCCATTTCAACTTTCAGGTGCTCAGATATTGATGACATGAATAAGCCCGTTACAAATCTTGAAATCGATTTTGAGAAGGTTGTTTGCTTAGGAGAATTTGAAGCCGAAGAAAATGCTGAAGATTATGTCTCGTCTCCTGAATTGTTAAGAATGGTGGAGCAAGAGGATAAACAGATTCTGCCTCATGAAGAATCAGGAAACAAAGAATTTGGGCAATCAAGAGAGGAAACAAGAAGTGAAGATTGGGACTTCTATTTCGAGAGTACCGCATAGTTTGATCACTTTACTCCGCGAATACAAAGATGTTTTCGCATGGTCATACCGATTAATGCCGTGGCTAGATGAAGATTTAGTGGTCCATAAGCTCCCATTAAAGCCGAATGCAAGCCCATCCAAAGAAAAATTAAGACGGATGAGACCAAATCTTGTTGAAGATAAAAGAGGAAGTCAAAAGCGGTTTGACGCGGCTTCCTACAAGCCTCCAAATATCCGAATGGGTGGCTAACATAGTCCCTGTACCAAAGAAAGATGGAAAAGTACGAATGTGCGTGGATTATCGCGACCGAATCGAGCAAGCCCAAAAGATAATTTTCCTTGCCACATATTGACACGTTGGTGGACAACACAAAGCAAAACATTCATTGTTTTCTTTCATGGACGGATTCTCGGGTATAATCGATCAAGATGGCCCCGAGGATATGGAGAAAACTACCTTCATAACAATGTGGGGAACGCTCGCTACAAGGTGATGCCATTCGGTTAAAGAATGTTTGGGCAACATATCGAGGGCTATGGTAACGTTATTCCATGACATGATGCACAAAGAAATAGAGGTCTACGTCGACGACATGATTGTTAAATCCCGAGGGGAAGAAGAGCATGTGGTGAACCTCAAGAAGTTGTTCGAGAGGCTGAGAAAGTTTCAACTAAAGCTTAATCCAGCCAAATGTACATTCGGGGCTACCTCGGGAAAGTTGCTAGGCTTCATTGTCAGTAAAAGAGGTATTGAGGTTGATCCAGATAAAATAAAAGCCATCCAAGAATTACCACCTCCGCGCACGTAAAAGGAAGTTAGAGGATTTTTAGGGAGATTAAACTACATCGCCCGATTTATCACTCAACTTACTAACCAATGCGACCCAATCTTTCGGCTTCTTCGAAAACATAACCCGGGAGAATGGAACGAGGAATGCCAGGTGGCCTTTGATAAGATAAAACAATATTTGTTTAGTCCTCCAGTGCTAGTACCGCCAACTCTTGGAAGACTTTTGATATTGTATTTGACTGTGTTCGAAAGTTCAATGGGTTGCATCTCGGGGCAACACGACGAGTCGAAAGAAAGAAAAGCGATCTACTACCTCAAAGAAAAGTTCACCGATTATGAGGCAAAGTATTCATCCATTGAGAAATATTGTTGCGCCTGTTTGGGTAGCTCGGAGACTTAGACAATACATGTTGTACCATACGATATGGTTGATTTCAAAGTTGGACCCGATAAAATACATGATGGAATCGCCGCACTATCGGGAAGAATGGCGCGATGGCGATTCTCCTTCGAATATGACATTGCTTATGTAAGTCGAAGTCGATAAAAGGAAGCGCAATAGCTGATTTTCTAGCAACTCGAACAATGAAGAATATGAGCCTTTAAGATTCGATTTCCAGACGAAGACTTAATGTGCATCTCGAAATAGAATCCGAGTCATCAAAAGAGAGGTCATGGAAGATGTGCTTTGATGGTGCGTCGAATGCGTTAGGGCATGGAATTGGAGTAATCTGGTATCACCAGACGGAATCATTATCCGCTCACCGCAAGATCGAACTTCTTCTCGTACTCAATAATATCGCAGAATATGAGGCTCAGATCATGGGGCTTCGTGCACTATCGAGTGAAACATCGAGATCTTGGAGGTATACAGAGACTCAAATTTAGTGATTTACCAAATCCGTGGAGAATGGGAAGTGAGGGACTCAAAATTGATTAAGTACAGCAATTTAGTGGTGGATTAATCAAGGAATTCAAAGAAATAACTTTTCATTACTTCCCACGAGAAGAGAACCAATCGGCGGATGCCTTGGCCACTTTGGCTTCAATGTTCAAAGCAAGTAAAGAAGCAGAAATAATGCCCCTCAAAATGAGCATATACGAGGTCCCTGCACACTGTTGTAGCATTGAGAAAGAGGCAGACGGACAACCATGGTTCTATGATATCTTAAAATATATCAAGAATCAAAGCTATCCCGAACAAGCACATGAGAACGACAAAAGAACAATCAGAAGAATGGCAGCAGGATTCGTTCTTGATGGGGATATCCTATATAAAAGGGGAAATGATCAAATACTCTTGAGATGCGTGGATGATGTCAAAGCCAGAAAGATACTTGGAGATGTTCATGAAGGAATCTGTGGGACACATGCCAACGGTTTCAGTATGGCCAGAAAGATTATGAGACTCGGTTACTACTGGTTGACGATGGAAAGCGACTGTATTAGTTTTGCCAGAAAATGTCACAAATGTCAAATCTATGGCGATAGAATTCATGTAGCCCCTTCGCCCCTTCACGTCATGACTTCTCCGTGGCCTTTTTCTATGTGGGGCATGGATGTTATAGGCCAATTTCTCCAAAAGCATCAAATGGACATCGATTCATTTTGTGGTTATCGATTACTTCACAAAATGGATAGAAGCCGCTTGCTTGCTAATGTGACGAGACCGCAGCTTGCAAGTTTTTGAAAAAGGAAATCATTTGCGGTATGGTTTGCTGAAAGAATCATTTCAGATAATACCACGAATCGAACAATAAGATGATGAAAGAAATGTGCGAGCAATTCAAAATAAAGCATCATAATTCCTCGCCTCTATCGCCTAAAGATGAACGGGCCATTGAGGCGCTAACAAGAACATCAAGAGGATTATTGGGAAAATGACCGAGACATATAAAGATTGGCACGAGAAACTTCCATTTGCTTTGTTTGCATATCGCACATCTCAAGCGAACGCTCTCGGAGCAACTCATTTCTCTCTAGTCTATGGAATGGAAGTTGTGCTACCCATCGAGGTTAAGATCCCTCTCTGCAGTATTGATGGAATCGAGTTAGAAGAAGCGAATGGATTCGAGCTCGATATGATCAGCTGAACCTCATTGAAGAAAAACGTCTAAGGGCAATTTGTCACCGGCAAATGTACCAAAAGAGAATGATCGCACCCATGACAAGAAGGTACGACCAAGAGAATTCCACGAAGGAGAACTCGTCTGAGAAAAATTCTCCCAATACAAAAAGATCTGCGAGGAAATGGGCACCAAACTGGAAGGACCGTGACGTCGTAAAGAAGGCATTCTCGGAGGAGCTTTGATCCTTACCGAGATGGATGGGAAAGAGTTGTCGAATCCAGTGAACTCGGATGCAAAGAAGAAATATTACGCTGAGATAAAAACCCAAAAGGGCATCTAAAAAAAAAAAAGAGAAGAAAAGGGGATCGAGTGAAAACCCGAAAAGGCGCTTTGGTTAAACATAAAAGATTAGGATGAAAACCCAAGAGGCGTTCTAATGAAGCAAATATTCGGCTTACAAGGCAAAGCGTTCTAAACTGTACGACAAACAGTGAGACTACAGTATTTGAAGCATCTCTGAAAGCTCGAAATCTTCTACGCAAGGAGCCATACTCTAAAAGATTCTTGATTGAGAAACGTGAAGAGTTCATGTGTCGAATATCTAAAGCATTTGTATTCATTGAATACGATCTCTTCTTTGCACATTTGTACTATCATTAGTTAACTTTCTTTGTTTGCCACATTTGAAATAAAGGAATATGAGATATCCTTTTTGTCCCTGCCTGACCATTTTCATGCATATCATTATGTGTTTATTTACATGATAAATGGTGAAATGACATGCTCTAAACAAAAGAAATGTTAAGCATTACCTGGATGAAAATTTAATAAGCGCAAGACCCTCAAAGTAGGAACAAAGTTCAATTGGGGACAAAAGAGTGACACTGAGAAACGTCGATTACCCGTGAAGCTTGAAGACATGTACATGGCAAAGAGTCAAGTAATGAATGCGACCATCACAAGAATCGAGACGAAAAAGACATACGACAAACATACTTAAAGAGCAATCGCATAATCATGTAGGCATAAAGGTATTTAAGACAAACATGTGCATCATGCATGGCATATACAGGAACTCCAGCAGAGCAAGAAATCTGGAATGAGAGTTCATTGAATCAAATGAAAAGACACTTGAATTCTACCAAATGACAGTTTTGATATTTTGATGTTCAATTTCGTCCTCCAATTTTGTTTTTTCAAAAATCAACTCATATTGCGAGAGTGAGTTGAGCCTCGTGGCTGTTGAGGTATTTTCAATTCTGCTTTTTAAATTCATGTTTTCCAAGAAAATCAGCTCATATTTCGAGAAGTGAGTTGAGCCTCAAGACACGTTGAGGTAATTTCAATTTATGTTTCAAAGATCAACTCATATTGCGAGAAGTGAGTTGAGCCTCAGGGCACGCTGAGGTATTTTCAATTTCTGCTTTTTAAATTCATGTTTTCCAAGAAAATCAGCTCATATTTCGAGAAGTGAGTTGAGCCTCAAGACACGTTGAGGTAATTTCAATTTATGTTTCAAAAATCAACTCATATTGCGAGAAGTGAGTTGAGCCTCAGGGCACGCTGAAGTATTTTCAATTTCTGCTTTTTAATTCATGTTTTCCAAGAAAATCAGCTCATATTGCGAGAGGTGAGTTGAGCCTCAAGACATGTTGAGGTAATTTCAATTTATGTTTCAAAAAAATCAATTCATATCGCGAGAAGTGAGTTGAACCTCGGGGCACGCTGAGGTAATTTCAATTCCTATTAAATCTATAATCAACTCATATTGCGAGAAGTGAGTTGAGCCTTGCGGCACGCTAAGGTATTTTCAAATTCTATTTTCAAAAGTCAATTCATATTGCAAGAGGTGAGTTGAGTCTTTTGATTTCTATTTTCAATTTCTTTTTTTTTTTTTCAAAAGTCAATTCATATTGCGAGAGGTGAGTTGAGTCTTTTTAATTTCTATTTTCAATTTCTGTTTTTTAATTTTTCAAAGATCAACTCATATTGCGAGAGGTGAGTTGAGCCTTTAATTTTCGTTTTTCAAAATCTACTTTTCAAATTATTAACTCATGTTGCGAGAGGTGAATTGAACCTTTTAATTTCTGCTTTTAATTTCTATGTTTCAAAAATCAACCCATATGGCGAGAAATGAGTTGAGCCTCAGATCACCTGCTGAGGTATTTTCAATTTTTGTTTTTACGAGTCAATTCATATTGCGAGAAAGGAGTTGAACTCAAGATCACACGCCAAGCAAAGACTAAAGATTGAAGCTGATGGAAAACACCAAATGTGGCCTCCCTGAAGTTGCAGTGGAGCTGATCGAGGATATCAAATCTTGCCTCTCTAAAGTTACAGAAGAGAAGACCACAAATCGCATCTCAACTGAAGCAGTAGAAGAGCAGATTGAAGCTGTAGATCTTATCCTTCTGGAGCTACAAGTGAAGCAGATCGAAGCCCCAAAATCTCATACAAGTGAAGTTACATTAGAGAATATCGAAGTTGCAAGGCATATGTCGGAAGGTACAGTGGATTGAACCAAAGCTACAAGGTATAGTGGACTGGAAGGAGATTATCACCAATGAAGTCAAGACCCAGCAAGACCGGGCAAAATTGGCCTTTCGTTATGTCTTTGCTCCATTCCTCATTACGACAATGAACAAAGAGGGCAATCAGACAGCCAATTTTGGGCCAAACCCTAAACCCTTACAAACCCAAAACCCATTAAACCTAACTAAACCCACTAACCTACCCTAACCTAAACAACCCAATACCCATCAAGCCCAACTAATACATCAGCCAACCCAAAACAGTAAAGCCCGATAGGCCCAAACTCTAAAAAATTTTGGAAAGCCAGAAACCCTAGGGTTTCAAGCCAAGGTCTCTATGTGCGCACCACCACGCCCACTTTCCTCTGACACTAGCCCCATACCTTGGTACACCACTCCCCACGCACGCCCCATGCCTCCCCGCACGCGCCCGGTCCTCCATGCCCTGCAAAAACAATAGAAGCAAAACAAAGCAGAGGCAAAGAAGCAATAGCAGAGACCAAAAAATATTCTTTTGTAACCACTATAAAGTCGAAAAGGAAATCAATAAACGGGGTCTTCTTTTCTTCTTTTTTTGGAAAACATCAAAAGAAATTGATAGACTTCAATAAACGGACAATAGTGGTTGTTCAAGGCATAAGGAGTAGACGAAAGGTTGCACTCCTTTTTATTTCTTTCGATTTTGCATACATATATATATATACGTATTTCTTTATTTTTACAAACATAAAATACAGATACAAAAGAATAAAAAAGGAATTTTTTACGGTGGCGTGCCATGGACCTCCGGCGACCATCCGGCAGTCGGACCCGTGGCCGGAGCTCTCCCCCTCCTTCCTCCCTTCTCTCTTTTCTCCCTTCCCTTTCTTCTTTTTTTTTCTCTGCTGGTGCCAAATGAGATTTTTAAAAATTTTTTTAACTTATATAGGGGTCCAAAACGGTGCGTTTTGGACCCCCCCTTTATACATAAAACGACGTCGTTTCAGGGGTGGGTCGGGTCGACCCGACCCGCCCCAGCAGGATCCGCGTGTTTTTAAATGCGGAAGGGTTATTTGCGCAATCAGCCATTCCGCATTTTCAATATTTTAAATCAAGTTTATATTTATTTATAATTTGGCCCTGAAATTCGATCTGTCTTACAATTTAGACCCGTTTAATATGTTGCGTTTTAAAGGCTTGGGGATATTGCCTTTGGTCCTCCAATTCATGCGCGTTGTAATTTAGTCCGATTCAGCTTTTGTTTCTAATTTTATCCCACTAATTGCTTTTAGTCTCAATTTCGTCCTTTTTGTTTTAAATATTATTTGTAATATTAATTTTGCTATCATTATTACTACATTATTGCTACTTATTATTATTGCTAGGTACATATTATTTATACTATTCTTGATATTATTACTATTATTATATGTACTTTTATTATTGAATATTTGTGTATATTTTATTACATATATGTATATATATATATATACTTCTTATATGGTATTATTTTTAACATTATTATTTTTACTATTATATTTATTATTTTTAATATATTATTATTTACTACTTTATTTTCCTTACCTTATTATTATGTCATATTTTCTTTTGTATTTTTCTATTATTGTTATTATTATTATCCTTATTATTATTATCATTATTATTATCATAGTACATGTGGTGTTATATATATAATTTATATATTATGTATACTGTCATTTTATTATATATCATGTATATATTGAATGTTGTATTGTCCATGTATTTTAATATATATGTACATAATTTTAATACACATATATAAATATATCTTGATGTAACATTATTTTTTTTCTTTTCTTTTTTTTCTTTTTAATATGTATTTAACCTTGAAATCATATGTGTATATATTAGAGGTGATCATGGGCCGGGCAGGCAGGGTTCGGGCCGGGCCCAAATAAAATTTTAGGCCCGTCTACTAGGCCGGGCCGGCCCGCCCAAATATGGGCCTAAAATTTTGCCCAAGCTCGGCCGAAATGAAATTACTAAGCTCGAGCCCGCCCGCCCGCCCATATTAATTTTTTTTTCTTATTTCATTAAATAAAAAATTTAAAAATATAATAAATCAAATATATTTAAAAACATAAAATAAATATTAAAACAAATAAAAATAATACTAAAACAATTCTTAAAACAATACACAAATTAACAATATAATAAAAAATAGTTATATTAAAAATTTAAAATAATTAAAATAAAATAAAAAATATATATTAATATATAATTGAATTCGGGCCCGGGCCAAAAACTCTTACGAGGCCTGCCCGTTTTTAAACAGGCCTCGTTTTTTGCCAAGCCCATTTTTCGGCCTATATTTTACCCAAACCCTCCCATTTTCTAAGGGGGCCTTGGTAGGCCGTCCGCCAAACCATGATCACTCTAGTATATATTATGTAGATGTTTTAATATTATATTATACATGTTTTTTTATATGCTATGTATGTAAGTTTTAATATCACATTCCATGTATACTATTATCTATATTCTAATGTTATTGGTTATATTTTTATTTTATTATATGTATATCTTTAATATTATATTGCATATTTCTAATATTATTATTACTTATATATATGCATGTGCAAAATATATTATGTACATATTCTTAATGTCATGTTTATACATGTTCATTGTTTTCTTGTAGTCGATACTGTTATTATATTTAATCTTATATGCATAGTTAGTTTTTTTTCAACATTATTGTCATATATATTTTTGCTCAAATGCATTTTTACCCTTTATTTTTATTCTATATCAATTTTGTTTTACATTGCTTTGAAAATTACGTTCATGTATTCTAAATTCATTTCAATATACAAGGCAACATATCGATTTAACACCATGTCGTCGATTTCATCGTTATGTTGGATGAACATCAATTGACTCGTGTTAAGACGGTATGTCCTTCTCAAAAATCAAGAATTTTAAACTTCTCGTTTTCTTTTAATCGGACCACAACTAAATTTTATATTGAACTCGTATTTTTGAAAATAAGACAACACGTGTTTATGAGATACCAATCTTTGGGCGTCGCGAGGGTGCTAATACCTTCCTCGCGCGTAACCGACTCCCGAATCCTAATTTTTCTCTGGATTTTAAAGTAGACCTAAACTCACCCTTTTATTTGTTTTAATAGGAGATCTAATAGGTGTCCGATCACACCTAGGAAAAAGGATTGGTGGCGACTCCCTGTTTATTTTAAAAATCAAAATTTAAGTTTTCAAGTTTTCAATAGATCGCCACAATTAGCGACTAAGCCAAGCTAAAATTTTTACGCCGCTACACTTATAACCAGGTCTAATTGAATATTTATATTCTTGGCATTTTTTTATTTGAATTAAAGGAGAACATAATTTCAAAATTTAATCCAATAAACAAATAAATTCAAACTCGGTTGATTTAGCATATAAGAAACCCATGCATAGGAGCTCTATATCGATAAAAAGTAAACACTTTTGCCTCACCTAATTCAAAGTCAAATATCCACAATAAATTCCCTTTTGGCTGACATTAATCAGGAAATGATACATTTTCAACCCAGGTTTATATATTAAATGAAAATAATAACCTTAAAAAAGAACCCAAAACAATAATTACTAATTTTTTTAATTAATAGATTTAATACTAAATTATGCACAATGAGGATTGTATCATACAATTTTGTACTTCTTGACTAATCTAATATGTTTCGTTATTCTAAGTGGTTATTCTATTTTAGAGAATGAAAAATTTCTTATCCTTAATTTTTAGGTTCAATAATTTCTATATAATTTAAACATCACGATAAAAGCTTTTTCTATTTTTTATTAATAGATTTATGTATAGAATTTCATTCGCCTCACGGTTAGAAACTAATGACTGGGTTTATCTACAAAGATTTTGAACTTGATGATAATGACTAAATTATATTTGGTCTTGTTTTTACCTTTCTAGTCATTCTAGATATAATTTTTAAATATTGAATCTTTCGTTATTTAAATCGTATCTCCATAACTTGTAATTATTTATCATTCAATGAATGATTAAAAAATGATTCACTGATTCAATTATAATCTTTTTTACTTTCGAGATAAGCAAAGCATGCAAAGTCATACTTACTTTACTCTTTCTACCCATCAAGAGCAAGAAAAATATGTGTAATATAAATTTATTAAAAGGTAATATGAAAATTAAAATGACCTTCGTTGAAATGATTTCTAAAGTTTTAAAAGACAGGAGTGGACATTCTTATATTCTTGTAAATTTATTTTAAATATAATTTTACATATATAAATTATAAAAAAAAAAACAAAACTATTCTCATAATTATATTTATTTTAAGTTAGTGTTTAGTTGATTTGTTGTATTAATTATACTAATTATATGGGTTTGAAGGATAAGGCTTAATCATATCTCATTTATTCTCGGGTGAGCAAAATTCGATTCGATTAAAAAATAAAAAAAAATTTCAAATTTTGAGTTATTTGAATTATTCGAGTCGAGTTAAATTTTACGATTCGAATAACAAATTGATGTAAATACATTTTTGGTTCCTACCAATTTTGAAAATAAATAAATTGATTTCTCAACAAAATTACAAAATAATTTTAAAAAATTAAAATATATATTTTAAAATATACACTTTTAAATATATAAAGATAAATTAATTAACGATTCAAGTTTATCTATCTTATTAATTATTATTTTGCTTTCAAAAGTTTTCATATATATATGGATTAAAATTTATTGGCTTTAACATGAAATTAGTTATACTATAACAAGATTTTAATTTGATATGTACAATATTTCATTTTACTCGGCTTGATTTTTAAAAAATTCAAATTGAGTTAAAGATGATAAAACAAGACTAGACCTATTCATGAATCGGGCCACCCAACTCAGTCTTAAAGGCCCGCTCAAAATTTGAGAGGATTTGGACAAAAATATAGGCTAAAAAATGGGTTTGACAAAAAAATAATACTCGTTTAAAAAAAGTGCCGGGTCTCAAGTAAGGTATTTTTTGCTTGGGCCCGACCGAGCCCGAATTCACTAAAGGACAAAAAAGTCTTTTTTGTTTTTTAATATTATTTTCTTATTATTTTCTCCCTATTTTACTACTATTTTACTATTATGTTACTATTGTTTTATTGTTATTGTTTGAATATTATATAAAACATATTTAATTGTTAATTTATTATTATTTTAGAGGCATTTACTTATTAAGTTGCAACTATCTTAGTGTTATTTAAGTATATATATATTTTAAAATTTATTTTCAATTTGTTGAAAAATATTTATTTTGATATTTTTAGTATTTTGATGTATTATATATATTTTAAAATTATATAAAATAATATAAAAATAATATGGGCGAGCTGAGTCGAGCCTAGTGTTTAACATTTTCATCCGATCAGACTTGGACAAAATTTTAAGTCTATTTTTTGAGTCGAGCTGAGTCCGAGCCTAACAAACAAGCTTAATTTTTTAGTTGAGCTCAACCCGACCAATACACACATCTAAACAAGACACATCCCGTGGATTAAATAAAAAAAAAATTCACTTCCATCAAAAGCTCACTCATGGCACATATTTAAAATAAAACTTGATCAAACTAAAACTTAATCCAAATTAAATCTTGTTAATTATGGAAGTAAAAATGGATAATCTAAAACTTGCTTCAAATTAAAGTATGTATTGATATACAAGCAAATGAAAAAAGGAAATCAAATTATAAATGAAGAAAAACGAAACGACCGCGTGGTTATGAAATGGAGCGCTTGCCTGGCTGATCGGCGACCTTCAAGGTCTTGTCGATAAGTTTCCTTGCCTTCCGGCTTCGGATCTCCACTTTAACGCTGGCGCTCTTGTCCATCTTTATGTACGGTTTATTCGGCTTTGACTTTTTTAGTGCCCTTATCTTTGACTTTATTGATTCCATCAAGCTCCCCAACTGGTTCGCCATTGATGAACCCCCCCCCCCCCCCAATATAATCCAGAGGAAAATATTTTTTTGATAGAAAAAAGAACTGCTTGACTACAGTTTTTGCATTCTTTGCCTTGCCTTTTGGCTAAGACTACTACTGCTCCTCCTCCTTTTTAAGATTTTGATTTCTGGAGGTTAACGAGGATTTTATGCAGCTTTGTTTAGATAAATGGACTGGCTGTTGAATATAATTACAATATTGCCATTGGCTCAGTGTTTCTGGCTCACTTCTTCTAAAGAAAAAAGATTAAATACTAATAACAGTCCCTATATTTTATTAAGATTGTAGAATAATTCATGTACATGAATTTTAGGGGTTTGAAAGTTACGATCCAATTGATAACGATTTTTTATTGGAGAGATTATAATTTGGTTAAAATCGATTTAATGAATTCAATCGATTAATCAATTCGATTAACACTATAAAAGTCGCTCGGTTTAATTATAGTACGTAGCATAATAGTCGATTAAGTCAACTAAATATAAAAACCCGGCGGACTTAATTATTTGAAAAAGCAAACCCGTCATCAAAATTAACAGAAAAATGCTAATGATTGTTACCGATTAGATTTGCAATTCCCGAATCCACGAAGTACAAGGATTAAAATGATTTAAATTACGATATAAAGACTAATTTCATAATACAAGTAAAGTACAATGACCATTTGTGGAATTTAACCAAAAACTCTGGCGCCAGCGGCGTCGGTAGCTTTGTGTTTTTCGTCAACAAATCCAGTTAGTGATTTGTGTTTGTATACATAATTTTGTAGGTAAGGAAAATAAAACTAATCTAAAATAAAAGTAAACTGATCAAGGATAAGCTTAATTTAATATTTTATGTAAATAATTTTCAACATAATTTTATTTTTTTATAATAACATTTTATTATTTATGCAGATAAGGAGATAATGAATACTACCCATGGTTTTATTTTTTATTTTTTTTTCCAACAATAATTATCGAGTTGAATATGGATCGAGTTTGTGTATGATATTAATATATTCTTGAAATATAAATTTTAAAAAAATCGATATTTATAAATTGTTAACTTAATCTAGTTTTATATTTTTCATATTATTTTATAAATATTTAAAAATTATGTTATTAATATTCAAAATTTAATGAATTAATATATTTTAATAAAAATTAATTTTATGGCATATAAATTGTATAATATTTGAGACAACCTAATGTTTTTGTGAAGCTCATTTCTTCTAATTTAACTATTTTTGCCCTCGCTTTCTAAACATTGGATGAAACTATAACTTAAACAAATAATTAGATGGTTGAACTTGTAACAAGTAATAACAAATATACTTAGTTTTCTTTTTTTGTTTTCTTTTCAAACAAAATCTATAAATCGAATCTCTATGTAGGGTTGATATATCTATGGATTGGGTTCGTAAGGTCTACTAAAAAGTTAAGAAGATTTTGATAAAAATATAGACTAAAAAAATAGGCTTGAGAAAAAAATAAAGCTTGTTCCTCAAGTAAGGTTTTTTGGCCCAGGCTTAGCCCAACCCGAATTTGCAAAAATAAAAAATCTGTTGCTTTTCCACTGTTTTGTTGTCATTTTACTATTATGTTGCTATTATTTTGTTATTATTGTTTGAATATTGTATAACTCTTGTTTTATTGTTAATTTTGTTATTATTTTAGAGATTTTTGCTTATTAAATTACACCTATATTAGTGTTATTTAAATATAAAAATTTTTAAAATTTATTTTAATTTGCTAGAAAACATTTATTTTAATGTTTTTAATATTTTTAAGGTATTATGTTTATAAAAAATTTTAATATGAGCATACTAAACTAGGCGTAAATTTTAACACTTTTATTCGAATCAAGTTTAAATAAAATTTTAAATTCACTTTTTTTGGATTAGACGTAAAATTTTATTATGAGGTTACCCAACCTGGCCATATACGTCTCTAGTGTAATAAGGTGAAAGCAACATTGAATAAGAAGGCTCAAATTTTGACTTTAGTGGGTTGGTAGTAGTTCTCCAATTCTCTAGCAATTTATATGGGGGATGGGACGTTGATTGACTATTGGAGAGGTTGTGAATCTTTTTACTTTCTTAGCACACAATTTTATTATTTCAATTTCACATTCATAAATATTTTAAGATAAATTTTAGATTTGAATTGTTTAGAGTTTAAATTATTTTAAATTTAAGTTGTTTAAATTTGAGACTTAAATTTTTAATAATCGGGTTATTATGGGTTTAAAATTTTTTTATTAATAATGAGTATTTATTAATTAAATGATCGATATAAAAATGTCAACTCTATCGATATTTATAAAATAAAACAAAAATAACTCTTAATTTTATATGAGATTTAAAGTGTACTTATGGTATTAATAATATATTTTATATTATTTAATGTGTAATGTTATATATAAATATTAATTTTAAGTAATTTTATATATAAAATTTTGATTTGATTTAATTTTATAAATCACCAATGTTATTATCGATATAACAATATTTTACGTGTATGTGTTGTATGACAAATAAATATATTTATCTCGAACCTCGTATGTTGGCCTGATGGCCAAGGTGTTGGTTGCCCTAGGTGTGGCCTGGGTTCGAGTCGTACTAGTTGCATTATTGTTAGGGCTTTGTCCTCATCTTGTAATTCACCAAAAAATAGTTATATTTATCAAATGTAAAAATAAATTAATACATTTATTTCTTTAAATATGTATAATTTAATGGGATAAATTGCAAAACTATACATGAACTTTAATTTTATGCAATTTTATACATAAAATTTCAATTTGATCCAAATCTCATAAATTATTAATACAATTGTTGATATATCATTATTTTAGTTTAGATATTGCATGTACAAATTGATGTATTTATCTCTTCAAATGTGTCTGATTAAATCAAAACTAAAGTTTAATACGTACACTTGAACCACAATCAAAGTTTCATGTGTATAGAGACAATAGAACCATTTCCCAATAAGTTACAGGAAAAGTAGAGAGTTTCATAAAACATTAATTTTGATTCAATAGTAATACAATTGATTTTTTATTAGATAAATATAATTATTAGTGTATATAATATATAGCCATAAAATAATATTATATGAATATCGGTGTTAATAACTTGTAAAATTTGAATCAAATAAAATTTAATGTATAAAATTGTGTAAACAAAAATTTCATATATTATATTACACATTTGACCAATTTTACTTATCCATTTGCTTTTAATAATATTATTTTCTTCTCATGTTGTATTTTCTTGGTTTTAAATCTTAAAAGTTTGGGGTTCTATTCTTTCATTTATTTTTTCTTCATCCTTTCTCAAGAGTTTTATTTCTCAAGCTTTAAATGATTTTTTCTTTTGCTTTATAACCATGAAATAAAGAGACATTCGAACATCAATGATGAGTGTAAGTTTAGGATTGGGGCTTACTTCGTAGTCAGCGATAGAGTCAGGATGTTAATCTTGGAAAAGTCATGTTAAAATTAGATGTGCTACGTAAAAATATTGTTTTCCTATAACATATATTATGTATATTAATTATACTACAAAACATTAGATAAAAATTTTGTTTCACATTACATTTCCAAATATATAATCTCCACAACTTGCAAGTGGGGATGGCTACAAGGAGAAGAGATGAGGAAAATAGTGTGTGCGCCAAGAGTGGGGACGACTCTTTTTATATTTTAATTTTAAGAAGATTTTTCTTTTGTTTTTATCAATAATAAATTTTTTAATATTATTTGGGAATGCCATAATATGTATATAAAGGGAGAAATTGAAAAACCTTACAACCCCAGTCTCTTCGATTTGAAAAGAAGATTGTTTTATGTTTGTTTGGCGAGTTTCAACAGCTTTTTGTGTGTGCGCTTTACATTTTTAATAACGTAAACAACTCATGTTTCTATTCATCTAACTTTCTTTTGCGAACAAGTCATATCACTACCAACGCATTAAGGGTGTGTTTGGTTGAATGAAAAAACGAAAGGATCAGAGAAAGGAAAGGAAAAATGAAAAGAAAATGAATTTTAAGTATATTTGGTAGAGAAAAAAAAGTGAGAGGAAAAATGAAAAAAGAGGGTAGATCATTTCCTATCCTAGTACATAAACATCAATCCTTCAATATTAGAATGACGAGAGGAGAGAAAATGTAAGAAATGTACATATTAGTTTAAAATTATGCATTTTTCAAATGTTTTATTTTCTTACCTCTCATTTTTCATCTCTATCAAGCAATTGATGGAAAGAAAAAGTAATTTTCTTTCCATTTGCCCATCTCTCTTACTATGCACACTAATAAAAAGAAAAATTATATTTTTCATTCTTCTGTTTCCCTTCAATTTTTTATCTTTCCAATTTTTTTTTTCACCCTACCAACCAAAACCTAAATGAGTTCCACCATTGATATTTGATCAAAATTAAGAGATAAATTGTAGTGGCAGATGGCCTTAGTGTTGCCACTAGGTTCCATTGCCTAGATTTTTATACGTTTGAACTCTTATCTACCTTATAAGGGGAGAAGATCAAACATTGGATGCATACCTGTATAGCCCAAATTTTGCCCGAGCTAAAAAGCCCAACATCTAAAAAGCCCAATTATTAAAACCCTAAAAGCCCAATTAGCCCACAACCTTAACTAATTTTCAGCCAAAAAAAAAACCTAGCCACCACCACTTGCTCTACTTGCTCCACTTACACCTGCAAAAGTCAAAAGAAGAAAAAAAATAAAAAGGGGCAGAAAAGAAGCAAGAAAACAAGGAAATAGATAATAGCAAATCTATTGTATTTCGATTATAAAGCCTGAAATCTCAGATTTTTTGGGTACAAAAACACGAATATTGAAATAAAAAAAGAAGAGAACGGATTGTAGAAAAAAAAAAGAAAAAAGGGGGAAGGTATGTAAAAGCAAAAAAAAAAGTTTTTTTGAATCAATGAAAACAACATATTTCTCAAACACGTAATCGAGATTGAACATCAAAAAAGAGAAAGAAACGAAAAACAAAATCAAAACCGAAAAGAGGTGATTTTCGTTTCCTTTTTTTCTTTTCAAATCTTTTTTCTTTCTCTTTTTCTTTACATATACATATATCTTAAAAGCATATAAAAAATATAAAAAAATACATTTTTCTGAATTTCCGGCCACCGTGCGTGGTGGCTGACCGGACCTTAGCTGGAGTTTGGCCAGAGTAAAGAAGGCCTTGAGAGAGTTTGAGAGAAGGGGTTAGTTTTTTTTTTTTATGAAATGGGGAAAATGAGTTTTTTTTTTAGGGAATTTTGACTAGCCAATCAAAACGACGTCGTTTTGGGCTTAAGTCACTAATGCCAAAACGACGTCGTTTTGGTCCTTAACCCATGGTCGTCCTGCGACCCGACCCGCTCCAACTTCAGGATCCGCGTGTTTTCATTGGAGGGGCTATTTGCGCATTTAGCCCCTCTACTTTTTTATTACTTTGCAATTAAGTCATTTTTTATTTTTAATTTGGCCCTAAAATTTGTCGCGATTTTCAATTTAATCCTAGCTAATGCTATGTATTTTAGAAAGGGGGTTATTGCACTTTAGGCCCTCCGTTGTTTCATGCGTGTTTAAATAAGCCCCTTTTTTATTTTTAATTTTTCCCAAAACTTCGTTTTTAATTTGAATTTAGTCCTTTTTTTTTAATTTAAGTTGATTTTTATATTATCTTTGCTATTTTAATTTTTAATATTAGTTCCAATAATATTATATATATACTTTTAAATACACTCTTTTATTTTCTATTATTATAAATATTAATATTTTCCTTATGTTATTATTATATCATATCGTCCTTTTTTATTATCATATCATTATGTACACATTATTTATATTATTTTTACTACTATTATTATGTCTATTATTAGTATTAGTATTATAATTACTATTATTACACTTATATACATATATATTTATATGTAAAGTTATCAATGGTTATTTTTATCATCATCTTAATATTAATATGTATTTATTTTAACATATATATGTATATATTTATGAGGTATTATTAATAATTGTTTTGTAACATTATTATTATTATTTCTAATGTGTATGTATTATATATATTTTATACATTTTATATATATTATATATATTTATTATATTTTATGTATATATTTTAATATCATATTATTCATATATTTTTATATTATGTAAATATTTTCAATACTACATTATGTATATATTTTTGTCTATATTGTATACATACTTTTAATACCCAATACTATTATCATAAATATGTTCTTGATATATGTCTGTATATATATGTGTTTTTTTTATTCATATATTATTATCATCATTTTCCACTTTTTATTATACTATTTTTATTTTTGTATTACTTCTAATATCATTATTATTATATATATATGTGTGTGTATATTTCATGTAATATTTGTGTTTCAATATTATTATTTCTAGTATGTATATATTATGTATATATTTTAATACTACGTATATATTTTTATTTCTATTATTACGTATATATTTTAATACATATATGTATATATTTATATATCGTTATCATTAGTTATTTCTTATTATTATTGTTTTCAATAAATATTGTATATATATTTTTAATCTAGTATTATATGTTGTACATATATATGTTCCCTACTATTTTATATTTACATTATTATTACCATGTTTAATACCATGTGTTATTATCGTTTCATACTATTATTATTTATATTATTATTATCATTTTCATTATCATTGTCATTTTTATTTTGCCGTGTTTTATTTATTTTTAGGCGTTCGATCATTTCATTTTCCTCATGTATTTGTTTATATTTGCATATTACTAGCCTTGCTATTATTTCACCTTTTATAATTGTTCATATTATTATTTTTGACATTGTCGCACCTATTCTTATGTTATTACATACTAGCACCATAATTTGCTCTCATGTTTTACCATAAATAACATTATGTTTTTCACTTGATGCATTAAAATGATTCTTTCATAAAAGTGATATTCCGTATTTGGTAATTCGAGACAATCGTGCCCTAACTTATTGGATTTTTGATTTTTCTCATTTAACCTAAATAACGGGATACTCTTTTAAAAAGCAATACGAGTTTTGAAAAATACTTATTCTCGGAGATACGAGGTGTTGTGCCCTAACTTACCGGGTATGACATTTTGTTACCTCGAAATAGGATTTTTGCAAGTAAAGGCAATATTCGGTGTTCAAAAATTCGGGGAAACGTGCCCTAACTTACTGGGTTTCGATTTTCCTCGTTCACCTTAACTAACCGAATATCCTTTTGAAATACACAAATTTTTATATAAAAGGCAAGCTCGCTCTCGAAAATTCAAAATGTCGTGTCCTAACTTATTGGATGTGACATTTTATATTTTGAGACGAGAAGGTCTTTAACATTTGAGCATTTTCTTTACAAAGAGGGATCGTATTTTAAATTCTTTCAAGTTTTTAAATTTTAGACACTAAGACACTAATTAATCAACTAGGTACCAATTTTGGGCGTATCGAGGGTGCTAATCCTTCCTCGTGCGTAACCGACTCCCGAACTCATTCTCTGATTTTCATAGACCAAAAAATTATCATTTTAGTAAATCTTAACTTTTATTAAAATGATTTAATTTAAGGTGATCCGATCACACCTCATCAAAAGGATTGGTGGCGACTCCATTTTCGTTTTAAAGTCGATCCCCATTTTTTTCAAAAAAAATGGTTACGACAATACCTTTTAAGCTTCTTTTTTTCTTTCTTGCATGTATCTTGTTTGGCCTTGATGCCAAACTTGTATGGATAAATATTAGAGAGAAGACATTCTTTTGTTGCGTACAAAGAATAAACATTCATGTTTGATATTTATTGTCTTATTTTAGATTTTTTCTTTTAATTTGATTGTTTTAAATAAAATAATTATGCGAATTAATTATTATCTTAAAACGAATTAATATTTTCAAAAGAATAAATGGATTGTTGATTGTGCAATTCGTTAGAAGATAATGGAAATTTTAACGGCATTGAAAAAAATTAGAGTAATCAAAATAAGATAAACCCTATTTTTTTTATGAATAAAAAGAGAAGGACAAAACTCTACTAACAACGTGACTAACGCAATTTGAATTTAGGGCACACTTAGGGTTTCTTTGGTTTACCAGTGAAGGTCAGTGTAGTGCAGTGGAGGATAGTATACTCACTGGTATGCTGTTTGGTTCAACAACACAGTCCAGTGAAAACTTTGATCAGCCACACTGATATGCTGAAAATAGCCTAGAGGATTCAGCTGCATTTAACGCCAGTACGATTGCATGTATTTTTTATGAGACAAACATACCCATACTTTTATTTATTATTTTATCATTTTAGCCTTGAAACTTAAATTAATTTCTTTCCCAACCACAGTTGTTTTCAGATTTGGGAACGAAACAACCATTTTCTTTTTCATATTTGAGAATTAAAACACTGATTTCTCCCCTCTTTTTTGCTTTGTTCTTGGTTGTGGCTACTTTTTAAAGGTAATTTCATTAATTTCTTGTTATCTCTAGTTCTGGCTTCTTCTATTCTCCTTTGTCACAGTTGTTATTATTATTACTATTATTTTTGGGAACGAAACAACCATTTTCTTTTGCTTTGTTCTTGGTTTAGCAGTGTTTTAACACTGATTTCTCCCCTCTTTTTTGCTTTGTTCTTGGTTATGGCTGAGGTATTTTCATTAATTTCTTGTTATCTCTAGTTCGCTTCTTCTACTCTTCTTTGTCGCAGCTTGTTAGTCCTTTTGACTATTGATGTTAAAGCAAGAGATTAATGATCTAATGTTTTAGAAGTACATTTGGTTAATTCTTTGTCTGCTTTCTTTGAGAAATGTGAGGTTAAAAAAAGAACTTTTACCATTTCTGTTTTGTTATTATTGCACTTAAATTTAAAACCCTGAACAGAAAAAAATGAGCTTAGTTGAATTTGGATAATTGAAAGAAAATATAGGAATTGAAAAGAAAATAGACTTTGGCCTTGATGGGGTTGAGTTTTTGGAAGTACATACGAATAATTCTTTGTTTGTTTGCTAATAAATATGAGGAAAAGAAAGATGAACTTTTCCCATTTCTATTTTGTTCATATGAGCCTATTTTGATTTTCTTTGGCACTCAAATTTGAAGTCCTGAACACCAAAACTGAACTTAGTTGAATTTGGTTAATTGAAAAAATATATGGGAAATGAAAAAAAAACAAGTCCTTGTTGTGTTGATGGGATTGAGTTTGTAGAAGTGCATTGGGATAAATTCTTTGTTTGTTTGCTATGAAAAGTGAGAAGAAAATGAACGTTACCATTATATAAGTTCTTTGTTTGTTTGTTATGAAATGTGAGAAAAAAAGTGAGCTTAGTTCGACATTCAATATTCCGTTCTTATGATTTGTGTCTTGCAAGTTGGAGGCTCTGAGGTGCCTACTTCATCTGTTAGTGTAGAAGCAGACAAGGTATGTATTTGAAATAGTAAAACTTGTTTAAAATCGTGTTGCAGCTCAAATAGGTTCTATTTCCGGAGTTAACCTCACTGTAAAAGATATTAGATAGAATATGATATATCCCCATCAATGATAATATAAGTGCTCTCCTTAATACTCCTTTGAGAATATAAGGTATGTCGTTAGAACCATTGATAGAAGGAAGTTCATTGGCTATATTCTAATATGACTCTATGGATGCTACTAGAAGGTTAGGTGACAAAGTTTAAGGTTCTTTTTCTCATTGTTGCAGTTTTATAGCCTCTGTAAAAAGTTTTGTAGATTCACAAGGGAAACTTCTGAATTCTTTACCCTCTTCCTTGGAAATATATGATGTGTAGGGGCAGCATCAACATAAGCAGAAACTGATAGGTAATCGAGTCCTACAGTTAATACAGATAGATGGGTTGGTAAAACCAATGAAGGTATAGAAATGGTTATATTTTCTAAATAAGAAGATTATATTGAAATTGATTGCTTGTAATTAAATCAGATCAGTCATCTGTGTCACTTTCAGAAGTTAGAGGCCTTGTTCCATTAGTTACTAAGATATTTTCTTGAAGTGACTCATAAACTGGAGTAATGATGGGACTGACATTTGTGTAACCATCAAGCCAGAATTGAAGCATTGAATCTATGGCACAAAAAGGTTCCTCTAGTTAACGAGGAAAAATGTAAAATCTTACATACAAGTTTGATGTCTGTGTTATCAACCAACCATTGTGCCCCTGTAACAGCCTAATTTTCAGTGGTGTCGGAACAGTGATTCGAGATCACTAAATCTGACAAATGAGTAGGAGATATTATTAATTTAGTGAGCATAAATTAAATGTGAAGTTAGGAAAAATTTGGAAATAGTGAATAGTGTACTAAAAATAAATATTAAAATAATTAAAATCGAAACCAAGGTATCAAGACCTCGAGAATTTTAAATCGAGCCATAAATATTTTTATAAATATTTATGGAGTGTTAATATGTTAGAATTAAAGTTTCGTCAAGAAATTTTAAAGTTCTGATAGTTAATTGAACAAAAAGGACTAAATTGTATCAAATACAAAATTGTGGGAAATGATTAAATAGCTTAATTGATAAAAGAAAGAGGGTTTAAAAGGACAATAGACCCAAGGTCTATTTGGGCTGGACCGCAAGGGCATGAAATCAGTAAGAAAATAAGGAGAATTAAGGGCAAAATTGGAAAATTGTAAAATTTACTTAATAAAGCTAGGACTAAAGTGGAATTATCTAGATTTCTCTTTATTTTTCTGCATTCTCATCAGGAAAACGCCATGGAAGAGTTATATTAAGCTGGTTTTTCATATTTTTACTTCAAGTAAGTTCAATTCTTGATTATTTCTTGAAGTTTTTGTGTTTTTTTTACTTTTACAACTAGGTCCTATTGTTGAATTCATTAGTTTTTGATTCTATGAAAGAAACTGAAAGTTGCTATGAATATGTGATGGAAGTATATGATGATTTGGCATGGAATTAGAGCTTTAAATTGTTTATATGTTGATTTTATTGTAAGAATTGAATAGAAAGTGAATGTTTGGGACCTAATTGTAAAAGATTTTGAAGTTAGAGTTTTATGTGGAAATTATGAAATTCAATAGTTATGAAATAACTTATAATGTTTAGGAAAAGTATTAATTGATAAAATTATCTTAATTGAGGGGTTAATTGAGTAAGGACTGAATTGTATGAATTGTGAAATTTGGGGCAAAATGGAAATCAACATTTTGCACTAAAACTGTTTTGGACAGCAGCAGTAGTCTAACTTTGAAAAATCACCAAAAATTGTAGAAATGGAATTAGAGGATGAATAAAATATTAAATTAAAAATTATTGAGTCTAGTTTCTTATAGAAGAAATAATGTAAGCAATGGAATTGTAAATCATGAGATATGATAAATTTTGTGAAACAAGGTCAGAATGATTTCGGGTTCCCCTGTTCTGACTTTGTAAAATCATAAAAAGTTGGATAAAGATAATTAGGGGCTTAAATTTATATATTTAGAATCCTGAATGAGTCTATTTTCAAGAGAAATAAACAGGAACATCATTCGAATCCTGTACGAGGAGATAATTAATTTTTAGTGAAGAAGGTCGGAACTGTCAGACAGCAGAACATGGAAAACTTTAATGAATAAACTGTATTAATTGGAACAACCAAAAATTATGAAAATTTTATGGTAAGAATATATGTGAATCTAGTTTCTGGAAAAATTTATGGATCTTAATTTGGAGTTCTGTAGCTCAAGATAAAAATAATTTAGTGACTATGACACAGATGGACAGCTTTAATATTCACATAAGTAGATAGTGAAAATTACAGATAATGTTACCTACAAGTGTGTTGTTTATTCTAAGGATGTGGATGGAGAGGAGGAGGAGGAAAATATACAAAAATATATGAATGACTCGTGTATAAATTGATCACATGCCCGATTATAATCGATAAGTGTTGAATTAGAAACGATATAATGTTTTACTTGGAATATTTATTATGAAATTATGATTATCGTTATAATACAAAAATTGAACTTGTGAGTTTATATAACTAAATTTAGTGACCATTTGTTAATATTATTAAATTTCAATATTATTTTATGAATGGTGATTAATATTTATGTATGTTAATTGTTGAAAATAAGTAAATTATGTACAAAAGTTATGAAATTGAACTAAGAATTTCGGAGGAACGGAACGCAGGAAATGAATACAATCTTTTAGTGAAAAAGATGAATTGATGGTAAATTACCCAAGTAAACCGAGATTCAGCATTTGTTACAAATTCTCGTGTTTGCTTTCCGTTTATCTCTTACGAGCTTCCGTTAACTCATATGAGTTTCAGTTAACCCTTTTGGGGTTTCAATTCAGCTCTGATGAACTTCAGTTAGCCTTCGGGCTTCCGTTTAGCACTTATGTGCTTCAGTTAGCCTTCGGGCTTCCGTTTAGCACTTATGTGCTTTAGCTTGATTTCGGGCTTCAGATCACGATGTACTCAAATCCGTAAGCTGTTCCTTGAATGGACAAGTTGGTAAGTCGTAAATGTAACATGTGGAAAAAGAAATGTAAGTAATGTTATCATTATTATTATTGAGCTCAATTATGTGATTTTATCATTCAGAGATTGTGTTTGACAGGATATGTTAGTAAATTATGAGTATGTGAATCAAAGTGACATAATTTAAACACCTAATGAGGTTGAGCTGATTCACACGAATTTGTCATTTGAAATTGTGATTGACAGGAAGAAACAGTGAATTGCATGCTTATCAATGGTTACACATAATTATCTGAAAAACAAGAAAAATGACGGTTATTGATATATGGAAATGTGAGACATTGATATATGAATGTGGAATATGCTTGATAAATGTGTTTATTCTTAATTATAGAATTATGTATCTCATGTGTGCTATTTGCATAAAGATGATATTTCAAATACTTTGGTGAGTAAAGCTTAAATATGAAATAGTATGAAATCGAGACAAGTTGTTATGAAAATATATTTAAATTATCTGTAAGTGTTTTGTACTCCTCGGTAATGCCTCGTACTTTGTTCTGGCGACGGATACGGGTAGGGGGTGTTACAGCCCCATTTTCTTAAATCCTGTAAAGTCTGAAGCAAACTCTGTTTTATGCATCAGCCTCCTGAAAATGAAAACATATCAACAATTTTAAGCCATTTCTGTAGAACAAAACAAAAGTCAATCCTATCAAGTAGCATCACCATTATTAAAGACATCTGATATTGTCATGCTTCAAAAATACTCTTGATAGGAGCCCATTCAACTATATTCGCCTTATGCATATGTAAATGTAGACAAATGAATAGGTGGTAAGTTCATATTGAGTTACCTGTCAGTGTTAAGTGTTTTAAAAAGCATACGATGTACTCCTCTGGTAATTTCTTAGAACTATTGAGTTCCAACCTCTAAGGGCATTGCAGGTTCTGTCACTATATGATATCTGAAGATGAAATGAAATGTTATGATTTTCATTGTTGAAGAGTTTGTCTTGGGCATGGATTTGTTTTGGGGCATGGATAGGACAAGTAACAGAACGTGTAGTTGTTTTTTAATTTCCTATACTGGACTAGAGGTGAATGTTATCTGTTGAAATTAATATAATTTATAATTTAATACAAGAAAAAAAAATAGTAGTTTGACAATAGAAAAGGGATTGTGAATGTAAGATTGAAATCTCATGCTAAATGTCTATGACTTGGGCGAAATATTTTGATTTTGTTAATGTGTGTACTCATATTATATTTTTGTTATGTTTAGTTTCATATATGATAATCATATTTAATATATTATTTATTTAAATAATTTTTAAACATAAAACTTTTATTAAAGGACAAAAATAATGACCAAAAAAAATAAAGATAATTGTATGGCCCAAATTTTGTCTAGGGCCCAATAAAACCAAACCCAAATTAAACCTAGCCCAAAACCCAACAACCTCCAAAGCCCAAACCTAAATGCACCTACCCAAATCTAAGCCCAATACCCAAAATAAAAAAAATAAAAGAAATAAAATCCAAATATCTTTACTCCACTAAACCACTCCAACCCCTCCACTAAACCACTCCACTAAACCACTACACTAAACCACTCCACTAAACCACCCCAACCACTCCACTTGCCTACAAAAAATTTATTTGTAAAATTTGGCTATAAAAGCCATTCAAGACTATGTTAGAAAAGGGGGTTTTTGTTTTTTGGAAAGGCTAGTTTTTGGAGATTAATCAAAGATAAAAGCAAAAGAGGTTTCTTTTGTCTATTCTCATCTTAAGTTCTTTGTTTGTTTATTGTTTTCCTTTCAATTTTATTTTTTTTATACGAAAGTAAAAATAAAAGTAAGAAGCTTACCCATATTTTCATTACCGAAAAAGGTTTTTTTTGAGGTCTGGCCGCCGTGTACGGTGGCGCCGACGGCGGCCCGTGGGGGTCCGTGACCGATGCAAAGTCGGACCAATTGCCGGATTTAGAAAAGAGGGAGAAAGAGAGTTGAGAGCTTTGTTTTATTTTTTATTTTTATTTTATTATTATTTATATTATTATTATTATTTCTCATGTATATATTATTATTTATATTATTATTATATTATATATGGCCTCTCCATATTTATTTATATTATTACTATTATTATTGTTACTTCTATTATTTTTATTTCTAACTACTATTATTATTATATATATATATATGTATTATTGTTTGTATTATTATTGTTATTATTATCACCCTATTGTTATTACTTTACTTTTGTATTCTAATAAATTATTAATATTACTCATATTTTCATTATTTTTGCTATTACTATTATTATTATATATTAGTGTATATTTTATGTATATATATATATATATATTTATATATAGTATTGTTTTTATTACTTTAATTTAATATTTTTATTATATTTGCTTTTTGCATTTCTATATTTATTATTATTATATAGTAGTGTTTATTTCTATTATATACATATATATATATTTATATATAGAATTATTATTTACTTTACTTTAATATTATTATTATTATCATTATATCCAACCCAGAATAATTCTTTCATAAAAGTAATATTCCGTATTTGGTAATTCGAGACAATCGTGCCCTAACTTACTGGGTTTCGATTTTTCTCCTTTAAACTAAATAACGGAATACTCTTTTAAATTGCGACATGAGTTTTGAAAAATGCTTATTCTCGGAGATACGATGTGTTGTGCCCTAACTTACCGGGTATGGCACTTTGTTACCTCGAAATAAGATTTTTGCAAGTAAAGGCAATATTCGGTGTTAGGAATTGAGGAAACGTGCCTAACTTACTAGGTTTCGATTTTCCTCGTTCACCTTAACTAACTGAATAACCTTTTGAAATACACGAATTTTTATATAAAAGGCAAGCTCGCTCTCGAAAATTCAAGATGTCGTGTCCTAACTTACTGGATGTGACATTTTATATTGTGAGACGAGAATGTCTTTAACATTTGAGCATTTTCTTTACAAAGAGGGATCGTATTTTAAATTCTTTCAAGTTTTCAAATTTTCGACACTAAGACACTAATTAATCAACTAGGTACCAATTTTGGGCGTATCGAGGGTGCTAATCCTTCCTTGTGCGTAACCGACTCCCGAACTCATTTTCTGATTTTCGTAGACCAAAAATTATGGTTTTAGTAAATATTAACTTTTATTAAAATGATTAATTTAAGGTGATCCGATTACACCTCATTAAAAAAGATTGGTGGCAACTCCTCTATTCGTTTTCATTTCCAAAAATCTAAGTCGATTCCCGTTTTTTCAAAAAAAATGGTTACGACAATAATGACGAACAATTAAGACCCCAATTAATAGATTTACCCATTACACCCATTCTTATATCCTTTAGAATCATTGATATGAGTAGTAGAAATTGTGAAAAATAAAATAGAATAAAATAAATAAAAATAAAAATAAAGAACACATAAATTTTACGTGGAAACCCTTTCGAAAAAAACCACGAGAGAGGAGAAGAAAATTCACTATGTCGAAAAATTTTACTCAAATACAAGAGGAATAGACTATGTCTATTTATAGGCTTGCAAAGCCATATTCTAGTAGGATTGAAACACCTTATCCTAATCAATATAAAATAGATGGAGTTTAATAAAGTTTAAAACCTTATTCTAAAATAAAATAAAAGAAGTCTAGTTCTATATGGATTTTACTTTTATTTTATTTTCCATCGTATTTTATTTAAATAAGAATTTGGGTCACTTAATTCTAACAATCTCCACCTTGACACAAATTCTCAATGAACAAGTTCTTCATCGCGAACTTTCAATAAACAAGTTCTTCACCTCTTCCAAAAACCCTTAAGGGTTTAACTTCAACAATGAACACCAACCAAGTCTAAGCAATGCTCAAACTTGGTTATAGGAAGTGACTTAGTCATCATATCTGCAGGATTTTCATGAGTGCTAATTTTGCTCACAACAATATCACCACGAGCAATAATATCACGAACAAAATGATACCGAATATCAATGTGTTTTGTTCTCTCATGAAACATTTGATCTTTTGTAAGAAAGATGGCACTCATTGTCACAAAATCTTGTGCTGATTTGAAGGTCTTCATTGAGTTCACTAAATAGTCCCTTCAACCAAATAGCTTCTTTACAAGCCTCAAGAATCGCCATGTACTCGACTTCATGGTAGACAAAGCGATCGTAGTTTGCAAAGTGGCTTTCCAACTAATTGCACAACCTCCGATTGTAAAGACGTAACTCGTGAGAGATCTTCTTCTATCAAGGTCTCCAGCAAAATCAGCATCAACATACCCTATAACTCCATCTTTAGTTCTTCCAAACTGTAAGCAAACATTAGTAGTGCCTCGTAAGTATCTTAAAATCCATTGAATCGCTTTCCAGTGTTCTTTACCAGATTCGCCATGTATCGCTAACCTGCCCGACCGCATATGATAAATCGGACGTGAACAAACCATAGCATACATGAGAGATCCTCTTGCACTAGAGTATGGAACATGTGACATGTACTCAATCTCATTATCGATTGAGGAGATAAGGCCGATGAAAGTCCGAAATGGATCGCTAAAGGAGTACTAACGAGCTTAGCACTCTGCATATTGAACTCAGAAGAACTTTCTCAATGTACCCCTTCCGACTTAGGTACAATTTACTTGCTTTTCTATCTCGAGAATCTCCATACCAAGTATCTTCTTTGCTGGTCCTAAATCTTTCATCTCAAATTCTTCACTTAGTTGGGCTTTAACCTTTCTTATCTCTCTTTATCTTTTGTCGCTATCAACATGTCATCAACATAAAGAAGTAGATACACAAAAGAACCATCACTTTTTTCTTAAAGTAGACACAACTGTCAAAACTACTTCTTTTGAAATCATGAGAAGTCATAAAGGAATCAAACCTCTTGTACCACTTGTCTTGGTGATCTGTTTCAAACCGTAAAGGGACTTTTTCACAAGCAAACATAGTCCTCTTTTTCGAGACTATAAAACCCTCCGGTTGTTGCATGTAAATATCTTCCTCAAGTTCTCCATGCAAAAATGCGGTTTTACATCTAACCGCTCAAGCTCCAAATCATGCATGGCCACAATACCAAGCAAAGCTCGAATCGAACTATGCTTAACAACTAGAGAGAACACATCTGTGAAGTCCACTCTGAATTTGATCAGTAACCCTTTGCAACAAGCCTTGCTTTATATCCGGGTTCTTCAACTCCTGAGTCCCTTCTTTCTTTTAAACACCCATTTACAACGAATGCCTTTTTACCTTTAGGAAGTTTTACAAGATCCCATGTTCTGCTTTTTGTGGAGTGATTCCATCTCCTCTTGCATAGCAAACATCCACTTTTCTCGAGTCTTCACAGCTAATCGCCTCGAAATAATTAAATGGCTCTTGATTCGCATCTATATCTTCACCACATTTAAAGCATAAGCAACTAGATCAACCTCGGCATACTTCTTTGGAGGTTTAATTTCTCTTCTTGTCCTATTTTTGGCGATAGAGTATTGCGGTGAAGAAGCAACTCTATTCTCAATTTTGTACTGGCTTGAGGAGTTGATTACAGATTAATCGATGCTCCACCGCTTTTGGTTTTCTTTATTGGAAGAGTCTTTAAGAGATAAGTTAGGTAGCATAGCGCTTTCATCAAAACAACATCTCTGCTAATCACAACTTTTCTATTTTCAGACACCATAACTTATAGCCTTTTACACCACTTTATAACCAAGAAAACGCATTTAATGGATCTCGGTTCCAATTTTCCATTATCAACATGAGCATACGCAGACACCCAAAAATCTTTAAATCGAATAATTAGCGGGATTACGGACCATACCTCTTGTGGAGTCTTTTTCTCAATGGCAACGGATGGAGATCGGTTGATCAAAAACATGCACGATGAAAGTCGCTTCGCCCAAAATGACTTGGTAAGTTGGCATTTGACAACATACATCGAACCTTCTCCATGATCGTTCGTTCATTCGTTCGCAACGCCGCTTTTGTTTGTGGAGTATGACGAATCGTCAAGTGTCTCATGATCCTTCGACTTGCACAATCTATTAAACTCATCGAGCGAACTCTAAGCCATTGTGCATGCGGAGGTATTTTATCTGCTTTTCCGTCTGCTTTTTCAATCATAATTTTCCAAGACTTAGATGTGGAAAACACATCGCTTTTACGCTTCGGAAGAACGCCCAAACTTTTCGGAAAAATCATCAATAAAGGTTAGCATATAATTAGCTCCACCTCTCGAAGGCACTCTGGACGGCCCCACGGATCGAATGGATATACTCCAACGTTTCCTTCGTGTTATGGATTCCTCTAGTGAATCGAACTCTCTTTGCTTCCCAAAACACAGGTGCTCACAAATTCGGTTTGCAAATTCCTTGCCCATTAAGAAGTCCTCTTTGCTTAATTCGCCATGCCATTCTCACTCATATGCCCTAGGCGCATATGCCAAAGTTTAGTAATATCATCATCGACAAGGAAGAGGAAGCGCAATTGCATCACCAATAACATAGAACCTCAGAAAACATATAACTTGGCAATCTTTCTTTGCCCTTTCATCACAACAAGGACCCTTTGAAATCTTTAAAACCCCACTTTCAATTTGTGTATCTGCACCCTTTTGAATCAAGAGTACTCAACGAAATTAAATTTCTTTTCAATTCGGAACATGCCGCACGTCACTAAGTATTCGACAACTCCATCAAACATCTTAACTTTAATTGTTCCAACACCGCGATTTTACATGAAGCATTATTTCCCATCAAAACAACACCTTCAGATCTTGTTTCATAAGTTGTAAACCAATCCCGATTGGGACTCATGTGGAAGGTGCAGACTGAATCAAGTATCCACTCGCCACTTTAGAATCATTGATGAAGCAACTAGAAGTTCACCATCGCTGTAGTCTTCTACAACATCGACTTCACCGAATTTTCCGTTTGTTTTCCTTTTGATTCATGACCTCCTTTTAATCTTATTTTGTAGCTTATAGCACTCAGATTTAATGTGCCCTTTCTTCTTGCGAAGTTGCAAGTTTTACCTCTGCTTGAAGATTTCGATCTACCCTTAGATTTACCACGAGGATTCCGTTCTGTGTTCTACCACGATCATCATCAACATTCCGGTCTTGTCTCCCACGAACAATGAAACCCTCTCCACGAGAGTTGGGTTTAACCACAAGATGCTTCATCTTATCATACGAGGTTAAAGAATCATAAACCTCATCAACTGTGAGAGACTCGCGGCTATATAAAATCGTGTCTCTAAAGGTTGAATAAGGCGGGGCAACGAACAAAGTAGAATCAACCCTAGATCTTCCTTATCATCTTGAACCTCCATGGCCTCCAAGTTTGAGAGAATTTCTTTAAACACCATTAAGTGTTCGTGTATGACGCACCTTCCTCCAAACGATGAGCATAAAGACGCCGCTTCATATGCAACTTGCTTGTTAGAGTTTTCGACATACATATTTGTTCTAGCCTCTTCCATAATGCAATGGCGGTTTTCTCTTTCATCACATCCTGCAAAATTTCGTTGGACAAATGCGGATGTAATTGTGTTAATGCCTTTCGATCCTTACGCTTCTTCTCTTCATCTGTTAATGTCGAAGGCATCTTATCTATCCTAGCAGGGCATCCTCTAGATCCATCTGCAAGAAGCGCTTGCATCTTAATTTGCCACAACGCAAATCGGTGTTGCGATCCAACAATGAATTTCATACTTCAAAGACGCCATTACCGTGATCGAGATGAATAACCGGAAGCTCGATACCAATTTGTGAAAAATAAAATAGAATAAAATAAATAAAATAAAGAACACATAAATTTTACGTGAAACCCTTTCGAAAAAAAACCACGAGCAGAGGAGAAGAAAATTCACTATGTCGAAAAATTTTTACTCAAATACAAGAGGAATAGACTATGTCTATTTATAGGCTTGCAAAGCCATATTCTAGTAGGATTGAAACACCTTATCCTAATCAATATAAAATAGATGGAGTTTAATAAAGTTTAAAACCTTATTCTAAAATAAAATAAAAGAAGTCTAGTTCTATATGGATTTTACTTTTATTTTATTTTCCATCGTATTTTATTTAAATAAGAATTTGGGTCACTTAATTCTAATGAAATATTATCATTCAAAACAAAAATAAAACCAGAAGGAATGATATTCATTTATTGACATCTGAACTGTTCAAACGGACATATATATGAAATTAAATTTTAACAGTAAACAATCTTGAATTAATAAGCCAAACTCTAAATGTTTGCATTAGGCTTCATAAAAGCATTAATAACCTCCAAACATCGAAATGAAAAATAACTCTATCAAAATGCAATGGTTTTAGCTAAGACAAGCTTTTAGAATTGAAAAATTTTGAGCGGTGAGATAGTTGAAAAAAATTTAAAAATAATACGTAGTTTTGATCAGACTTGAAATTGATTTGAATTAATTATTTACAATATGATTTAAGTTTATACTCAAATTTTTAACCAGCTCTACCTAACATATTAACACGTCTCTCAGCCAATGTGTGTGGAATTGACATAAGCATGGGTTATTGTACACATTATGGATAATAGAGCTAGAAATGATTTTAAAGTTAAACATCATTTTTTCCCCTCTAAGTAAGGTATTTATTATCTTCTTTATTTGGTTGGATTACTATTGAAATTTAGGTGTAATATATTATTTGGTATTTGAATTTCAAAATTTTTAATGTGGTGTTTGTGTTTTTTTAATGCGATACATGTATTTGACAAAAGTTGTATATTTTGATACCAAAAGGGATCAGTTTTAACAATTTAATGTTTAATTGAGTTTTAGGAATGATTTGATGAAAATTCATAATTAATAATAATATTAGCAATTAACTTTTATCAAATCCAAATTGTATTTAACAAGTACACACAATTAAATAAATTCACAATTAATATTAAATTTATTTTATTAAAAATATAAAATTTAAATCTAATAATATTTGCAATTAATTTTATCAATTTAACCCTAAAACTTGAATTACATACTAAAAAGCTGGTATCGCTACATTAAAAAGACTCAAACTTAGGTACCAAATGATATATTAAGTCTAAAATTTATTTCCAAAACCAATTATGTAGTTCAATTAGTCTTTGTTTAATTTTATGAAGCATAGGATAATTAATTATCCTTTGTATATCCTCATTATTGTTTACCATGAATCTTTGAGAATTTTTCTCTCTGTTTATCTTATGGTTTTCATCTTTTTGTGATGTGTTATTCTTAATTTTTTATGAAACTATATTATTATATTTAATTAAATATTTTATGGTTTTATGTCGGTTGACATTTAAAATCAAAATAATAATAATAGATGGTAAAGACATGAAAATTTGTAGAGGGAGATAGTACCTTAGCAACAAAAGCTGTTTGGGATGATGAGCTGACGTTGATATTTTGTGAACTTTGCGTGAATTAAGTCAATGCTGGTAATAGACCGACAACTCATCTAAACTCAAAAGGATGGAAAAATGTCATTGCTCTTTTTCAAGCAAAAACACAAAAAAATTATGGAAAACCTCCATTGAAAAATAAGTGGGATACATTAAAAAAAGGAATGGAGGTTATGGAGGGAGTTGCTTAAGGAATCTCCAGGTATTGGATGGTGTCCATCTAAAAAGACGATCGATGCTACCGAAGAATGGTGGGCTGAAAAAATACAGGTTAGTGTTAATTTTACCATTATTCTAATGTATAAAGTTTATTGAAATTAATAATTTACAAATATAAAAATCTGAGTATAACATTTAACAATTTACATGGTATGTAGGAAAATCCTGATTTTAAAGGATTTAAGAAGAAAGGAATTGAACCACGATTGAATGATTTAATGTGGCAAATGTTTGGTGGCATTGTAGCTACTGGAGAGAATGCATGGGCACCTTCGTCTGGCGTTCTTCCAAGTGGGTTTCCTATGTGAGATGATACACCTAATGAGGGATTTGGTGATTCAGATGAAAATAGTAATGAGAATGAAGGTATCCCTCCTAATGAGGTACCATCAAACCCTTCTCATGAAACTCCTAATCGAAGAAAGGAAACACTTGGGGTTGTACACGGTAAAGGAAAAAAATCAAGTTCAAGTAGAAAATCATCAAGAAATTCATTAGCTACTCATATTGAGAAATTGTGTGAGAGTATGTCTAGTCCAAGGAAGTCAGTGAATGAAATTATTTTTCCTCACTCTCAATATACTATTTCAAATGCAATGGATGCTTTGCGTGATTTGGGAGATGAAATTCCAAAAAAAGATGAACTGTACTATTTTGCCATCAAAATGTTCCAAATATCGGTGAAACGAGAAGTGTTTTTGAACTTAGATCCAGATGTTAGGGTTTGGTGGCTTCGACGTGAGTATGCTGAACAAAATCCAATTGCATCATTTTCATCCTTGTTAGCAACATCCTCATTTCCCTTCCAACTATACCATCCACCACCTCCACCATAAGCTCCTTAGAATTATTATTGTAATATAACTATACTACTTTTTTATATGTAAAACTAATGTATGATCTACTTTTTCATATGCAAAACTAATGTATGATCTACTTTTTTATATGTGAACCTAATGTATGATCTACTTTTTTATATGCAAAACTAATGTATGATCTACTTTTTTATATGTAAACCTAATGTATGATATTTTTATGTTTAGTATTTTTAGCTATGCTTTTATTCAATTTTTATGTTGTATAGAATGTCACAAGTTATTAATTTATTTTCATTTGATTACTTTTTCAGGTTATGGATGAATTTAATAATATGTATAATAGTTTTTATATGAATTATGATACCCCTAAATTAAGTGAAGAAGCTCAACAAAGAATAGCCACAACTGTTACACAAGTTGAGCACAACAATTATCATGAAGAAGAAGAACAAGTGTTAAGCAGTGTATTGCTACACCATGAAACTTATTTCACTAAGCAACCGTGTATGGATTCAAATTATACAGGTCAAATGTGGGTGACGAAGTATTAAATGGGCATGATGATTGTTGCATGAATAGTTTTAGGATGCCAAAAAATATATTTCACAGCTTGTTGCACGATTTGCAAACAAATTATGGCTTAAAGCAAGGGAAGGTATCTGCGATGAAGAAGTTAGCATTATCATTGTATATTCTTGGAAATAGAGAATCAAATTCAAATGCAGCAGAGCGATTTCAACGATTTAGGGAAACTGTTAGTCAAATTTTTACTGATATGTTACATATATTTGCTCAAATGGGAATAGACACGATTAAACCCACTGAATGTCAATTTGAGGAAGTACCGAGCCATATTCGATATGATACAAGATATTGGCCTCACTTTAAGGTAAAATTTACACAATCTTTATATTTTTAAAATATAAATTATTTCTAACTTTTATCTCATTACTTGTATTTATTTTAGAGGATTGTATTGGGGCCATAGATGGAACACACATAAAGCATGCATTTCGCCTTCTTGTCAAATACCTTATATCGGACGGAAAGGTGAACCAACTCAAAATATTAAGGCAGTTTGTGACTTCAACATGTGCTTTATTTTTGCATTTCCTGGTTGGGAAGGAACAGCACATAACAGTAGAATTTTTTTGCAAGCACTTAGAAAACAAGTGTTAAAGTTTCCACACCCTCCATCAGGTTGAACTTTAATTTTTTTAATTAATCTTTACATAAAAAACAATATTAAAATTTTTAGTTTATTTTTAAACTTGATATTATGTTTTACTTTTTTATAGGAAAATATTATCTTGTGGATTTAGGATATCCACAAATGGCAGGTTTTCTAGGTCCATATAGGGGGAACGATATCATTTACCTAACTTTCACTGAGGTAATCATCGAGCATCTGGAAAAAAAAAATTTTTTAATCATGCCCATTCTTCGTTACGCTTTGTGATTGAACGAACATTTGGAGTGTGGAAAAAAAATGGCCAATATTAATAGATATTCCAAGCTATTCATTCGACAAGCAAGTTTTAATAGTTATTGCAGCAATGGTTTTGCACAATTACATTCGAAGACATGCTTGGTCAAATGATGAGGATTTTCGACAATTTGAGAATATACCCGACATGCCAATCTCTTCAGGCCATTTTGATAGAGGTGAATCGAGTTCTTCTAACAGTAAAAGTGACTTTGAAATTGCAATGTTAAGGGAAACAATTGCAAATAGTTTAATGAATCAATATTTGTAAAAATAATTTTGTATCATAACCTAATTTCTAGTAATAATGAAACTTCTTATGTCTTATGTTACTATATTTTTTTATTGAAAATCATTCATTTAGATACTTTAAAATTTGATCCAAGTATAATGTTACTATTTATAAAATAATATTTATCATTGTTATAAAAGAATATTTAACTATAAAAATTAAAATTATTATCATTTTATCTAATAAATAATTTAAATTGATTATATAATTCATTAAAATATTTATTATAAAATATTGGAAGATACATTTTAATATTTTATTAAATGAATTTATAAATTCACATATTTTAATAATTTTATATAAGTAAAATAATTTAAAACTTCTATTATATATCAATTCTAATTTGATGTCCTTAATAGTTATTTTTTATTTTCACCTCACCACTACAGCTGCTTTTGAATCCAAACACACACTCCACCGCTGTTTCTAATCTCACTGTTACAGTATCCAATCTCACCGCTACAGTAACCAATCTCACCGCCACCGCTGTTTTTAACCTCACCGGAGATAAACACACCGCCCATCCAAACTAAGCCTTAGAGTGGTAAATACCTTAATTATTAGGCTAACACGTAAGGTTTAAAATAAATCCTATTTTAGAATAACCATGAATATAATTTATCCATAAATTTAATATAATTATTATATATTACGTAAATTATACTTTGAATCCAAAATTTAATTCAGAAAATTCATACCACAATTATTAAAATTAAAGTCAAAAAAATCTCAACATCTAATTCTTCAAAAGAAACCTTTACAAAAATGCACAACAAATTCATGTCAGCATTTGTATCAAACTTGACTTTGAATTCAATGCTGGAAATACTTCAAATTTTGGATTACATTAATTTAGAATTTGTTTTGAATTAGATTAATTTAGAACGTTAATTTAAAATTTAAATTCAATTTTATCAATTCTAGATTTAAAATTTTAATGGAAATTATTCTAAATTTAATTATTCAACTTAAGTTTTTAAATAAAAACATTAAGAATTTAAATTTATATAATATTAATATATTTGATGTCTATTCATCTCCGGGTGGATTTGGATGGGATGGTGCGTTTACTTGCGGTTTGTGTAAAAACAGCGATGATGATGTGATTAGATACTGTAGCGCGAGACAAAAAATAAACTAAACGCACTGTACCGCACTCCACCGCTCATCCAAACCCACCATCAATTTATTTTAAAATATGAATTTTAAATATCATTATAAATTCTAATCATATCTATTCTTTTAACAAAATGTCTAAAAGTATGCATAGTTCCTCTTTAACCTATAAATAAGAAAATAATATGCTTTAATTCCTCCTTAACCTATAAATAAGAAAATAATGCGCTTCATAACACTCAAAATTATATTCTCCAATATTAACAATAATATTCATGACAATTCGTGTAACACCCCAAACCCGGCCCAGACGTTACGACCGAATCCGGCGTGTCACATTGAAGTGTTTTTCGAAAAACATGTTTTCATTGAAAACCCTTCTTGATGTTTAGAAACTTTTACCGTTTAAACTTGAATAAAACCTTAGCCTTATTTTTTTTTCCAAAACGTGATTCATTGTAATAATCAAAGCATTGTTAACAACCTTGTAAAATCTTATGGGAAACTTTGAAAACTTGTAAACCTTTGTAGTGGCAGAAACATGTTATTTTAAAAAAAACAGTTAAGTATCGAAAAAAAATCAAACCTTCTTTGTCATGGCTTAAAGTGAATGAATACTACGCACCAGGTAGGATTCAAGAAAAGAGGAGGTGAGTCAATTAGACTGCTTAAGTACCTAGCTCTTCCATGATCCAATCCTAGACATGCATACATCCATTGCCACACTTTAAGCTTATTACTTGTCCACGAACAACAAATTAAGTTTAAGTCTATTTAAATTATTTATTTCCTTTGAAAACATTTACGTTGCGGAAGCTTTGCTCGGTTATCTTGATATTTTAAAAATAAGTAACTTTTATAAAACGCGCCCTAGAGCTAACCAATTTAATAACCCAAAATATTAAAAATAATCAAAAGAGCGGCCTTATTACAACTTTAACCAGAATAAAAATAATCAAAATAATAAATGCGAAACTTATTTTAAAGAAACAAAACTTAATCTTCGTGGCCACTCTGAATCCCGCCCAGCTCCAAGTCCATCGATCTAAGGCTCACCTGCAAAGATGGGAAAAAGGGGGGTGAGTTTGTGTAGCACCCCAAACCCGGCCCAGAAGTTATGGCCGGATCCAGCATGCCACATCAAAAACGTAAAAAAAAAAAAATTTCATTCTAAGTCTAGAAAATCGTACTTGATGTTCAAAAGATTAATTCATTAAGGGTTAAAGTGAATGGAAGCTGTGCACCAGGTAGAAACCGGAAAAGAGGTGGTGAGTCCATCGGACTGCTTAAGTACCAACCTCCCTTCAGATCCAATCCTAGACATGCATACCGCCATTGCCACACCTTAACGTCATGGATATTTCTAGGAAACCGATTCGATTAAGTCATTTTTAGGAAAAGTGATTAATTTTGGAAAATACTTTCATTGCGGAAGCTTTGCTTGTTGTCGTGTTATTTTCAAATCAACTGTTGTTTTTGAAAACGCGCCCTAAAGCTATCTAATTTCAACAGTTAAAATAAGTATTACCTATCTTGGTAATACATAATAAAAACCATCAAAAATAAATAAGTGGCTTTATTACATTTAAAAGCCCAAAACCTCAAACGTAATTAAAAAGATGTCTAGTTCACCAGAAGAAAATCAAACTTTCAGAACGGGTGGCCACTCCGAATTCCCTCACAGCTCCAAGCCCACTATGGTTGGGGATTTCCTGCGTGGATGAAAATAAAAGGGGTGAGTTTGGGGAAACTCAGTGTGTAAGGAAAACCCATTCAAAGCCCAAGTCAGCTCAAGCCTATTGGGCCTAAGCCCATTCAGGTAACAGTGGTACTAGGCCAGAGCCCTTTTCAAATTACAATAAATCGGGCCTTAGCCCTTATTCAGATAATGATGATGGCCCATAGGCCCATTTCAAAATACATGCAACATCAATAACATATGCAAGCCCATTTGGGTAATAATGATCTTGGGCGAGCCCTTTTCAGATTACAATAAACCGGGCCTTGCCCTTATTCAGATAATGATGGCCCATAGGCCCATTTCAAAATACATGCAACATCAATAACATATGCAAGCCCATTTGGGTAATAGTGGTCTTGGGCGAGCCCTTTTCAGACATAATAAACCGGGCCTTAGCCCTTATTCAGATGACAATGGGCCCATAGGCCCATTTCAAAATACATGCAACATCAATAACATATGCAAGCCCATTTGGGAGACTACTCAACCCACCAACCACTACACTCCACCCTACCACCATACACTCCATGTGGGAATAGCTCAACCCACCCATTTAACACTCCACATTCTGCACCTTGTGCTTTCGATTATCGATAAATTGAGGCAAAGCCTCCAAGACGCACAAGCCACTTTCAAGACTTCCTCCGTCAATATCCCAATCCCATGTATCGATAATAACAATATGGCATGCAGAAATAACAACAATCAAACATGCATTTAGGTCAATTTAACCCTAGGGGTATTTCGGTAATTTTGCACCTAGGGGTATAACAATAATTTTCCATACATAGAGGTATTATAGTAATTTAGCTGCTTTTAGGGTTTTCATGCATATTCCTACTTTTCACGTACTAACGTAATCAGTACCGAGGGTTCTTACCGAATTGGGCCTGATTGGCCCATCATTCAATTTTGGCCCATTAAGCCCAAAAATATCGAGGCACGTAAATCATGCACTTTGCAGTCAAATTTTGCAGCTTACCAAAAACATTAATCGATTTACCTCACGAGCATTCGCACACTCGCAAATCTACAAAATACCGGTTTTGATTTCGACTTTTCGACTTTTGCCGATCTAGACTAAGAAAGAGGGTGTTAGTTACACACATTTGCGACGATATCTTGATTTAGATCTACACACGAACTGCCTACAATTGGATTACTAACACGTTAATCTAACTATTCAAATACGAACTACGTATTAACCCCTTACAATATTCAGTCAACCACACCTACAGATCATAGTAAGCTTATAAGAAATCAATAAGCAACTCATTAACAAATTTTGTCAATGTTTACCACATAATCATAATTTCACTGCAAGCTGTCTTTCTGAGCAACAGTCACTAAATCATTTATAACTGGAGATACGAAACTCCAAATCAAGTGCCGTTAATTTTCCTGAAAATAGACTCATATATCTTTTATCCATAAAATTTTCAGAATTTTTGGTATGGCCAATCAATACCAGATTTTTCTTAAAGTTTCCCATGTTTCACTGTTTGACTAATCTGACCACTCTTCATTACGAATCAAATTTCTCATTGTACAGAATTTAAAATATGTTCTCGTTTATTCCATTTGAAACTAGACTCATTAAGCTTTAATTACATAATTTATTCAGCTTCTAATTCATCTCCCACAATTTATGGTGATTTTCCAAAGTCACGTTACTGCTGCTGTCCCAAGCAGATTTATTACCAAATCACTCTTTCACACCTAACTTGCATGCTTGTTATTTAAACATGTATATCACCAATCAATCATCACATATCTATGATTTTACTTAAGTATAATCTCCATTTCATCATTTTAAAGCACAACATGTTAGCTGATTTTTTCCTTTTAACATCTAAGGCACATGCATGCTCATTTGTTTAGCTCAACTTCACATATCTTCCATTTTTCATCAAAAGAACATGAAACAACAACCATTTCCTTCATTTTAATTCATGACCAAATGCTCACAACACAACTAAAAATCAAAATATACTTCAAGAGTTAAGGTAGAATCAAGAAGAACTCATGAACCTCAAAATAGAAGCAAGGTACCAAGAACTTACCTTCAATTTTCCTCCTCCTAATGACCAAATACTCAAGAGCTTTCTCCTCTCTTTTCTCTTCTCTAACTTTCAGCTATGATGAACAAAGATGGACAAAACTTTGTTCTTTTCACCCCTTTTTCTTTTAATAAAACTTCATATTTCATCCATTTAATTCTTTAATACAAAAGACATGATATTCTTATCATGAAACATTTACCTAACCCATTATCATGAAACATTTACCTAACCCATTATCATGGAACATTTACCTAACCTATTATCATGAAACATTTACCTAACCCATTATCATGGAACATTTACCTAACCTATTATCAATTTGTATCAATTTGTACCATAAATTATGGATATCAAGTGTACATTTTGTCTACAACAACATGATGGCTGGCCACTTCATGTAAAATGGGAGGTTTGTCATGCAAATCCTCCTATTTTGCACTCCTATTTATTTGGTCACTTCAATTTAGCCTATAGCATTTTCAAACATTTTCACATAGGTTCTATTTCATAATTTCACCCCCTTTTTGTTATGGAACAAAAATTAACTAAAATTGTCGGGTTCTATCTTAAGTTTGGGCTTTCTAGAGGCCCACTGACATAATTAAACTTATGCCAACATTCACAGGATTCCCGAAAATTGGGGTGTTACAACTCTACCCTCCTTAAAGAAATTTCATCCTCGAAATTTACCTAATCCAAACAGATGAGGGTATTGCTGTTGCATCGTCTCTTCTGGCTCCCAAACTCACAAGTTTCCCCTTCCTTAACTTGTTGAAAACGAGCGACCAAAGACTCATCGTTCAACTGTTTTTCCTTAATCGATCCACCCAGTTGGCCTCACTTGCAACTCACCAACAGACTTCCATCATCATCTGAGACTCGAGACGAGCAAACATTGCTCTCAAATCGAATCTGACTCTACGACTTAGAGCATCGGCTACCACATTAGCCTTGCTTGGGTGATACTTGATCGAGCAGTCATAATCCTTAAGCAACTCAATCCATCTCCTTTGCCTAAGGTTCAGCTCCTTCGAGTCAACAAATACTTAAGACTCTTATGGTCGGTGTATATAATACATCTTTCTCCGTACAAGTAATGTCTCCAAATCTTAAGTGCAAATATCACTCGCGCCAACTCTAAATCATGAGTCAAATAGTTTCCCTCATGAGGCTTAAGCTATCGTGATGCATATGCAACCACCTTATCCTCTTGCATTAACACGCAGCCCAAACCCACGTGTGATGCGTCACTTGTACACAATAAAATCATTCCCAGGACTCATTTGAATTAACACAGTGCTTGATCGAACTTTCTTCAACTTCTCAAAAGCTTTCATTGTTTCTTAGTCCATACAAACGGTACTCCTTTCCTTATGTGTTTTGTCAGAGGTGCTGCCATCACAGAAAAACCTTCCACAAACCTTCTGTAGTATCCTACTAGTCCTAGAAAACTCCGTATTTCTGACACTGACCTAGGCGGCTTCCACTCCAAAATCGCTTCAATTTTCCGAGGGTCCACCTTAATCCCCTCAGCAGAGACCACATGTCCTAAGAAGGTTACCTCCCTCAACCAAAATTCACACTTGCTGAACTTCGTAAAGAGTTCCTTCTCCCTTAATACTTACAGCACTATACGGAGATGTTCATCATGTTTCGTTTCAGTTTGAAATATACCGGGATATCGTCAATAAAGACGACTACGAACCGATCTAAAATGGTTGGAACACACAATTCATCGATCCATAAACGCTGCAGAGTGTTCGTCGGTCAAATGGCATAACCGAAACTCGTAATGACCATACCGAGTCCTGAATGCCGTCTTATGGATATCTGCCTCCTTGACCCTTAATCGATGATATCCGGATCGAAGGTCGATCTTGGAAAAAGAAGCTCCTCTAAGCTGGTCGAACAGATCATCAATCCTTGGCGGTGGATACTTATTCTTAATCGTCGGTTTGTTCAATGGCGATAATCAATCACATCCGCATTACCATCCTTCTTTTTCGGGAATAGCACCGGTACTCCCCATGGAGACACGCTTGGCCTAATAAAGTCTCTATCCAACAACTCTTGAATTTGAGCCTTTAACTCCACTAACTCCTTCGATGCCATCCTATACGGTGCGATGGACACGGGCGCCGTTCCAGGCAACAAATCTATTCCAAACTCAACTTCTAGGTTCGGAGGCAATCCTGGAAGCTCCTCCGGAAAAACATCTTGGAACTCCTTTACGGCCCTAACCTTATCCACTGTCAGCCCCTCCTCTTCTAACTAACTTACAAATGCCAAATAGACCTCACAACCTTTCCGAATCCACTTTTCGGCTCTTAATGCCGACACCACATTGGACAAATAATCCCTTCGCTCACCTATCACCATAACCTCCTCATCCTTTGTGGTCCTTAACACCATTCGTTTAGCAGTACAATCCAGAGTCGCTTTATGCTTAACAAGCTAGTCCATTCCCAAAATAAGATCAAACTCTCCGAACGGTAACTCCATCAGATCTCCAAGGAAAATCTTACCTTGAGTTTCTAAGGGTACATCCCTATACAGTTTGTCTACCCTAACCGAGTGACTCAAATGACTTAGTACAGATACCCCACTCACAATCTCCTCAGAGCAGTCCAAGTTGTCCATAATCCGTTCTGTGGCCTCCAACCAATATTCTGCCACATTCGGGGCTATACTAGACACACCCTTAAAGATCTCCGTTCCGTTAGTCCCAAAGTCATTCAAAAATAGATCCCTGAATTTCGTTGCCCGAACTTGCTCCGGCAACCCTTTCCAGAACACGAAGCATTGCCTGTGATAGGGCATCATCCTCGGTATCGCGGTCATGAGACTCTACCTCTATTGCGGGTGGTACCGGTGCATCCATGAGCATATGTCTCAAGACGAAGATCTCGCTCGAGTACTTACTCGGCTACGTCCACGGCCTCTTGTACTCATATCGTATTATATTGATTACGAATTTTTATGCATCAATTAATATTCCAATGTTTATTATAGATGTTTTATGAATCAGACAGTAGTTGAGAGTTTGTTTCGCAGAATCGAAGTCTAGCTACAGTTTTAGTCTCTTATCAGATTTTCCTATGGTTTCAGTATCATCCTATCTAGAGTATCCTAATAGGGTTTCAGTACAGACAGATAATTTAGGAAAATATTCAGAAAAATTCAGAATACTTACAGACTTGAGCCGGAGATTCGGAATGCCACCTTCTAAAGATCTAAATTTTGAAAATTGAGTTTTTTGCATTCTTTATAAAATTTTCGTTTTCAAAAATCTTTGTTTTTGTAAACCCATTCCACAATAGAGTTGTTGCAACCTAGGCTCGATACCACTAAATGTAGCACCCCAAACCTCGCCGAAGTTATGGTGGGATCCAAGATGCCACATCAAAAACGTAAAAAAAAAAATTTCATTCTAAGTCTAGAAAATCGTACTTGATGTTCAAAAGATTAATTCATTAAGGGTTAAAGTGAATGGAAGCTGTGCACCAGGTAGGAAACCGGAAAAGAGGTGGTGAGTCCATCGGACTGCTTAAGTACCAACCTCCCTTTGGATCCAATCCTAGACATGCATACCGCCATTGCCACACCTTAACGTCATGGATATTTCTAGGAAACCGATTCGATTAAGTCATTTTTAGGAAAAGTGATTAATTTTGGAAAATACTTTCATTGCGGAAGCTTTGCTTGTTGTCGTGTTATTTTCAAATCAACTGTTGTTTTTGAAAACGCGCCCTAAAGCTATCTAATTTCAACAGTTAAAATAAGTATTACCTATCTTAGAAATACATAATAAAAACCATCAAAAATAAATAAGCGGCTTTATTACATTTAAAAGCCCAAAACCTCAAACGTAATTAAAAGATGTCTAGTTCACGGAAGAAAATCAAACTTTCGAGCGGGTGGCCACTCTGAATTCCCTCACGACTCCAAGCCCACTATGGTTGGAGATTTCTACGTGGATGAAAATAAAAGGGTGAGTTTGGGGAAACTCGGTGTGTAAGGAAAACCCATTCAAAGCCCAAGTCGACTTAAGCCTATTGGGCTAAGCCCATTCAGTAATAATGGTACTAGGCGAGCCCTTTTCAAATTACAATAAACGGGCCTTAGCCCTTATTCAGATAATGATATGGCCCATAGGCCCATTTCAAAATACATGCAACATCAATAACATATGCAAGCCCATTTGGGTAATAGTGGTCTTGGGCGAGCCCTTTTCATTATAATAAAGCGGGCCTTAGCCCTTATTCAGATAACGGTATGGCCCATAGGCCCATTTCAAAATACATGCAACATCAATAACATATGTAAGCCCATTTGGGTAATAGTGGTCTTGGGCGAGCCCTTTTCAGATTATAATAAACGGGCCTTAGCCTTTATTGAGATAACGAAGATGGCCCATAGGCCCATTTCAAAATACATGCAACATCAATAACATATGCAAGCCCATTTGGGAGACTACTCAACCCATCAACCACTACACTCCACCCTACCACCATACACTCCATGTGGGAATAGCTCAACCCACCCAAATTTAACACTCCACGATTGCGACCTTGCTACTCGATTAACGATAAATTGAGGCAAAGCCTCCAATCGTGGACAAGCCACTTTCAGTACTTCCTCCGTCAATATCCCAATCCCATGTATCGATAATAACAACATGGCATGCATAAATAACAACATCAAACATGCATTTAGGTCAATTTAACCCTAGGGGTATTTCGGTAATTTTGCACCTAGAGGTATAACGATAATTTTCCATACATAGGGGTATTATAGTAATTTAGCTGCTTTTAGGGTTTTCATGCATATTCCTACTTTTCACGTACTAACGAGAATCAGTACCGAGGGTTCTTACCGAATTGGGCAGATTGGCCCATCATTCCAATTTTGGCCCATTAAGCCTAAAAATATCGAGACACGAAATCATGCACTTTGCGGTCCAAATTTTACAGCTTACCAAAAACATTAATCGATTTACCTCACGAGCATTCGCACACTCGCAAATCTACAAAATACCGGTTTTGACATTTGACTTTTCGACTTTTGCCGATCTAGACTAAGAAAGAGGGTGTTAGTTACACACATTTACGACGATATCTTGACGAGATCCACACGAACGCCTACAATTGGATTACTAACACGTTAATCTAACTATTCAAATACGAACTACGTATTAACCCCTTACAATATTCAGTCAACCACACCTACAGATCATAGTAAGCTTATAAGAAATCAATAAGTAACTCATTAACAAATTTTTGTCAATGTTTACCACATAATCATAATTTCACTGCAAGCTGTCTTTCTGAGCAACAGTCACTAAATCATTTATAACTGGAGCTACGAAACTCCAAATCAAGTACCGTTAATTTTCCCTGAAAATAGACTCATATATCTTTTATCCATAAAATTTTCAGAATTTTTGGTATAGCCAATCAATACTAGATTTTTCTTAAAGTTTCCCATGTTTCACTGTTTGACTAATCTGACCACTCTTCATTACGAATCAAATTTCTCATTGTACAGAATTTAAAATATGTTCTCGTTTATTCCATTTGAAACTAGACTCATTAAGCTTTAATTACATAATTTATTCAGCTTCTAATTCATCTCCCACAATTTATGGTGATTTTCCAAAGTCACGTTATTGCTGCTGTCCCAAGCAGATTTATTACCAAATCACTCTTTCACACCTAACTTGCATGCTTGTTATTTAAACATGTATATCACCAATCAATCATCACATATCTATGATTTTACTTAAGTATAATCTCCATTTCATCATTTTAAAGCACAACATGTTAGCTGATTTTTTCCCTTTAACATCTAAGGCACATGCATGCTCATTTGTTTGGCTCAACTTCACATATCTTCCATTTTCATCGAAAGAACATGAAACAACAACCATTTCCTTCATTTTAATTCATGACCAAATGCTCACAACACAACTAAAAATCAAAATATACTTCAAGAGTTAAGGTAGAATCAAGAAGAACTCATGAACCTCAAAATAGAAGCAAGGTACCAAGAACTTACCTTCAATTTTCCTCCTCCTAATGACCAAATACTCAAGAGCTTTCTCCTCTCTTTCTCTTCTCTAACTTTCAGCTATGATGAACAAAGATGGACAAAACTTTGTTCTTTTCACCCTTTTCTTTTAATAAAACTTCATATTTCATCCATTTAATTCTTTAATACAAAAGACATGATATTCTTATCATGAAACATTTACCTAACCCATTATCATGAAACATTTACCTAACCCATTATCATGGAGCATTTACCTAACCTATTATCATGAAACATTTACCTAACCCATTATCATGGAACATTTACCTAACCTATTATCAATTTGTATCAATTTGTACCATAAATTATGGATATCAAGTGTACATTTTGTCTACAACAACATGATGGTGGCCACTTCATGTAAAATGGGAGGTTTGTCATGCAAATCCTCCTATTTTGCACTCCTATTTATTTGGTCACTTCAATTTAGCCTATAGCATTTTCAAACATTTTCACATAGGTTCTATTTCATAATTTCACCCCCTTTTTGTTATGGAACAAAAATTAACTAAAATTGTCGGGTTCTATCTTAAGTTTGGGCTTTCTAGAGGCCCACTGACATAATTAAACTTATGCCAACATTCACAGGATTCCCAAAAATTGTGGCGTTACAGTTTGGAAAACTCAGTGTGTAAAGTATCCCAACCAAAGCCCAAATCAGTTCAAGCTTTACTGGACATAAGCCCTATTCAGAATTTAGTGTTAACTGGGCCTTAGCCCATATCAATATTAATCTGGGCCATAGCCCCTTACAGTAACAGAATATACTGGGCCTAGCCCATATCAGTATTAATCTGGGCCGTAGCCCTATACAAGTCGAGATATATTGGGCCTTGCCCATATCAGCACAGTTGGGCCCATTTCAATACAGTCTCATATGATTAATGCATGATAAACCCATCCAACCACGCACTTGCCTCCGTCCATCCCTACAGGTTCTGTGGGGAATAAATCACCACGCCATCCCTACACTTACGAGTGTTAGCACCTGATTCTTGGCACTAACTATAATCATGACAAAAGTCGCTTATATCAGAATATGTGGCATAGCCACCAGAACGGGTTCTTCCTCCATAACAAAACCCAACCCCATGCAATAGATATACATGTCATGACATATAACAAACATAATCAGAATATCATGCATTTCAGTCAAAATTAACCCTAGGGGTATAACGGTCATTTTACACTTAGGGGTAAAATGGTAATTTTCATACTTAGGGGTATTTCAGTAAAATTTACTATTCTAGAGTTTACATACATATTATAACCATTAACACATTAACAGAAGCACTTATTGAGCGTTTTTACTGAATTGGGCCCGTTAGCCCACTAACCCGTTTTCAGCCCATTAAGCCCAAATATACCGAAGTGAACGAATTGCGCACTCTGCAATCATACTACTTGCGATTACCAAAATTAACAACCAAACCACCTCACGAGCGCTCGCACGCTCACAAGTTCACAAATGTCGACTTTTCGACTTTTACCGATCTAGTCTAAGAGTGGGTGTCGTTTACACACCTATTTTATGACGATTCGTTGACGAGATCTACGCACGAACTGCCTACAATTATATTACTACCACGTTAATCTAACTACCGAAACGAACTACATATTAATCCCTTACCTGATTCGGCCAATAACACCTTAGGCACTAGCAATCTTACCTTTGCCGAAGTTAGCGACTAGATTTAGATCCACTTGTTCCCATTGTCCAAGCCCTTAATCAGCAGCCTCTAGATCACACTATCATCAAGATAAAATAGTTATCACAACCCCTTAGGGCTATAAACCCAAATCGACAGCCTCTCTAACCTTTAGGGGTTTCGGCTTTTTCTAAAATACGAAATAAAGACTATGTTGGAAGGACTTACCACCGATTCCTTCAGTCAACGATTCCCCTTAATTCCTACTCGATTCTGATGCAGTTCTAAGCCCTCAAATGATAACAAAAGTCGAGCCTTCAGTGATCTTAAAATTCGGTTGTGTCCCTATGGCTATGCGTTTTCGGCTTTTTGTAACAATGAAGAAAAGATAAGGATTTTGTAATGGCTTTGTTGACAGAAACTTGGGTTTAAAGGATGAGAGAATCGGTCAAGAATGATGAAGAGAAGTAAAAAGATTTGGCTAGGAAAAATCGGCACAGAAGAAAATATAGGCTTTCGGGATTTCGGCTTTTTATGGCAAATGGTTATAAAGGTTTAGAAACGACTGATAAAAGATAGAGATGTACAAGATGATAGGAAGATTCGGCTATAGAGGAAAAAAGAAAAAGAAGAGGAGAAAGTAGATGAAAAGAAAAATAAAATAAAAGAAGAAGGAAAGAAAATGGAAGAAGAGAAAATATCAAAACCCAAAGGAAATATTCTAAAATACCCCAAATATATACTGAAGAAAAAAAACAATCAAAGGAACAAAAATCAACAATGGCTAATTTACTCAAATCCAAGAGACTAGCCAAAAAACTCCCCAACTAACACCCATAGTTGGCTTAAATACTTACCCACCTCTTTCCAATTTGAATTTCATTAAAATTCCTTCCTTAATTTTGCCAAAATTTTAATTTGAATTACACCCAAATTCTTTCCCGTATAGTAACTTTAATTCAAATTCCAATCAAGGTGCAGGTGTTTCGGTCCAATTCAAATACCTTCCCACGTGCAAAAATCAAACCTTAAATCTTGACGCAACTCAAACCCAGACCTCCGTCGCCTTGCGCCCACACCAGCGGCCAGCCACTACACCAGCTTCCTTCTTTACTAATATATGGTGCAATACATTATAAACCTTACCTTGATTCGCCCACTTTAAAAATAAAACAAAATTCACCCAGCGTTAAATCGAACTCGCACCCTCTCCATATGTCCAAGACGCTTCTTTTCACTACACCACAGCGCTCTTTATGTTAAATTATACATAACTCCTCTTAACCTTATTCTAGCCGCGATCGCATATTAAAAAAAAAAAATCCAAATTGCGCACGCCGCGCCTTGAATCCAGGCTCCTCCCACGCCCTCCTAGCACCCTTAGCCACTGGGCCAGATGCCTGCTTGTGCTAAAACTCAGCCCTATTTTATTAATGAAGCCTACTACCCAGATTCCCTTAAGAGGCCAAATTAAAACAATTTTTTTCCTAGAGTTTAAACACCAAAACAACAATACTTTTATAAATATATATTTTATTTTTAATTTTTTTCTATCTAATAATAATAATTATAATAATAATAATTTTATAAATATATCTAATAATAAAATTTCAAATATCAATAATACAAGAAATAATAATAAAATTTTTATAAAATTTTCAAACATACATCTGATAATATTTTCTAAGAACAATAATTTTATCTCATAATACTAATTATCCGTAATAATAAATATAATAAAAATTTCTAGTAGTAATTTAATTTAAATTTTTTCTTTAAAAGATAATATTTAAAATTTCTTAATTATTTAAGTTTTTTCTATCTGAATCCTAGACTCAAAATCCAATTCTTTTTAGGCCCAATTTTTGGGTGTTACAATTCGCTACTTATCTATATTTATAAATTGATTAAACTCATTTTAGAGCATATGCTATTATCTTAAAATATTACAAAATTTCATGCTCGTTTTAATTAAATATTTTCGACTTTGAATGGTAGTTCTTTCATGGCTGATGTCTCCAGCAATTTATGGTTGGGGATGTGACATTGATGGACTATTGGACAGATTCCGAATCTTTTTACTTTATTCAGTCCACACTTGGTTGAGCTTTCCCTTAACAATTTTTTCTTTTTAAGTTACTTGGAGTTTATAAATTTTAAATTAATAATAGTCAAATTACAAAAATAATAAAATATTTAATTTAATCTTTTAAAATTATAAATATATAGATTATTAAAATGATGACATTATATTTTATTATTATAAAATATATAATTTAATTCTAATTATCCGAATTTTTTTAATTTCGCCAGTGTCTACACTTTATAATTTTATTATTTCAATTCATAAAAATTCTTACTAATTGCTTCATTAATGTTCTTTCATTTCAATTAATTTAATTTTCTTTTGTTAAATTTTGACTTCAACTTTTTAAGATATTGGAAATGTTTTTTTTTAAGAAACTTAATAATATCAATTTTTCTATAGAATATAATATATGAAAAAGTTAATTTTGGTTAAATTGTATATATTTAAAAATAAAAATTATATCAATTATTTCTATATATTAAATAAATATAATTATTTATATATAATATATAATCATAAAATAATGTTATATAAATAATAATATTAGTAATTTATAAAATTAAATCAAATTAAAATAAAATATTAAACTGCATGAATGAAAGTTCATATATTACCGTCCATATTTGACCAATACATTCATCCTTTTTATAGGAGAAGAAATTAAAAAGAAGAGGAATTTTTTTCCTTTTCTTTCTATTCTTTGCTTTTATTAGTTTTGAATCATAAGTTTGTATCTTATTCGGATAATATAGACATCACATATATAATCGATTAATTATATGTTTTTATTTATTATTATAAAATGTTATTTCAAATTAAAAGTGATTTAATTGGTTAAGGTTTATTGATTACGGTTATTAAATAAAGCATGAGCCGAATATATATAGATTTTCATGCATTGAAATATTCAGGGACATTATGTCCAGTAAGATTACCATGACTAAAGAATTCATGGCCAACACTAAAAAGAGATTTGTCAAGAATGAAAAGACTAAAATTGGTGCATTTTTAACAAATCTAATTTCAGTGTGGTATATAAAGAAAAAAAAGAAAATTGCGGATACAACACCGTAAAAGAAATAACAAAAGGATTCAACTAAGGATGGATGTTTCTCTTATGGCGCAAAAGATGTACTATTTAATTTTGTTTGTTTTGAGGTTAATTTGACTTTGGCATTTAGACACACTTGGTGGATAGATTCTTGTGCAACAACTCAAATCAGTGTGTCAATGCGAGATTGTTTGAATTAACGAAAGCCAAATGATGGTAAAAGATACATCTACGAAAACAACAATAATTTGATAGAAGTTGAAGCAATAAGTACTTTTAGATTTTTATTATTAAAGATAAGATTTTATTTGGATTTGAACGAGACTTTTGTTATACCGTTTTTTAGGTGAAACTTAATTTTCATTTCAACATTAGACAAATTCGCTTATTCTAATTCATTCATTCGAAAATGTAAAATTTAGTCTCTTTAATAGTTCAAATTTGGTTGATTTTAGTCCTCTCATATTATGATAATCTATATTTACTTAATACAATTACCCCCATTTAATCCATTATTACATACTATTATAATAGGTAAGAGTTAGGTTATATCTCCAAAAGAAAAATTGAGAGACTTATGCCCGATGATGCTCTTGATCCCTTCGATTTTTCAAATAGTTTGAAAGATATAAGTATTAATTTTTTGGTGAAAATAAGTGTTAAATTTTAGTTTCACTATTAACATTATTTTTAATATTAGAGTTTTTCGATTTTATATTTAGATTGGATCACTACAGGTTTGGATTATTTTGAAGTTTAAATATTTTAAATTCTAATTATTTTGGATTATTTATTTGAATCCTTTTAAAATCAAATTAATTTGAATTCAGATCAATTCAAGTTTAAATCGAATCCAACTATTTTCGTAATGATATTAAATTGAGTCAAATTTATATTGAAATAGATTGAATTGGGTTTTGGGTTTGGTTGGTTTAAATAAAGTGCTGTAAAAGAAGATGGGAACATTCACCAAAACCTAGATTAGGGGAAAAAGCCAGGAGCAAAAGCAATATAAAATGAAAATAAGAAGACTAGAAACAACGGCAGGGCAACTCTCTTTTTCCTGGGTTTGGGTTTTTTCGAAAGGTATTTGAACAGAAATGGCGCAACCACGGTGTCGTTCCTGCTTTCGTATGTAGGATTTAGGCAATTCATGGTAAGTGTTCACTAAAATGCCAGTCAGAGTTACTTGGTAAACTCGCATAAACAGAACATTAAAGCTCCGACATTGTTGGTTAAAGCGGAAATTTGGCCATGTATAAGAGCATATAGGGAAACATGAATCCCATCTTTAATTCCTTCACCAATAAACAAAACATTACTACTAAGCACCCTTCTTTTCATTAACAAAATACATTTCTAGAAAAAGCCCAACAGAAGGGCTTCTCTTTACAAAACAAAACACCTACATTCTTGAAACCTCTTAATCGTCGCCAATATCAATGCCGTCCCCTTCGAACCCATTACCCAATTCACAAATCTTCTCCCAAACCTTCTCCGGCACCGGCAAAACCGACAGCCTCGGCTGCCTAAACATGACAAACCCTTTCAACTCCCCATCCTGTTTCATGTCCTTTAAGTCCACTCGCCTCCTCATCTCCCCCACCGCCTTCACATCCACCACCACCTCGCTGTTTTTATCTCCGCCCTCCGCTGCGTACCATTCCTTAACCACGCTGACCACCCCCACGACGCGGCGAGCGGTGGCGCCCGAGTGGTAGAAGAAACAGAGATCGCCCACCTTCATGGACTTGAGGTGTTTCTGGGCTTGCTTGTTCTTCACACCGTCCCATTTGGTTACACCTCCGTTTGCGGCTTGGTCTTCCCATGACCACTCCCCTGGTTCCGTTTTCAGCAGCCAGTACTGCTTCCCTTTCACCATATTTTAAAACGGATTTTCTAGTGAATATAACCAAGAAAAGAAAATCAGTTCGGGTCCTTTGGGATTCTTTCAATTCTTCGTGGATTCAAGGGTTTTGTATAATTGATCGAATGGCGCGAATGCTTGGCGCTATTATGAGGTTTGGTACGGGCCGAATCAATGGTTTATAGTAGTAATAATGCAAGATTTGCAAGTACCCGAGGCCCAAAAGAAAATAAGAGTTTAAAAATCCAGCAATTTCATATTGGTACTAGCAGACAGGAAATTTAAATTTAAAACTTAAATACAATATTATTGAAAAGATAATTACAAATTTTGAAATAATTATTTTATAATTAATTTAAATTATTATATGATTTTAACCAAAAAAAATGGTCTCAGGATCAAGGTAGTCAGTACTATACTGATAGACGTACAATTTTTTTACTGATACTAGTATGTATTAATATCGATCTGTTTCAATATCTTGTTCTAGATTTATCGCTATTTTTGAAAGATATTTGATGTGATTATACAAAATTAAAAAAAACAAATAATGAGATTAAATAATTATCAAATATAAAATACTCATAAAAGTAAAGCTTTAATTGGAGTGATAAAGAAAAGATTTTAAAAATGTTGATGGCATGAGCTCTAATCTCACCACATGTAAATTTTACGATATCAAAAAATATAAAATATTCATCAATTTTATATAAAATAATTTTAGATATCTTTGAAAAACCACCTAATAATTGGATTTTGGTATAATTATTTGTAATTACACAAGAACAAGAGTGACATGTTATGGAAAAAAATTCTTATATTATAAATCTTAAAAATTTTCTAAAGTTAAGACTAAAAACTTATTATAAAAATAATTTACTGTTATAATATATATATACATATATATATTTAAAGTTATGGCCAAGTATGGATATAACTTATTTATTTGTTCATTTTATATGTTGTAAAAATAATATTTTATTCATAAAAATAATTTTTATCATAAATTTTATAAAAAATGAATTTCTAAAGTTATAGGAAAAATATATTATTTATAAGAAGTGTTATAAAATTTTCTATAAAGGTTATATGTTATAAATTTTATATTATTTTTTACTTAATTTACGTATTATAAAAGGGATTTAATTTATCATAAGTCTTTCGTCAAATTAAGTTTGTATAAGTTTTTATAATTAAAGCTACAAACTATTTTAACTGTGAATTCAAATATTATAATGTTGATGCTAATTATGTAAATAGAAAATATTTTTTTGCACTATATCGTAAGGTATGATACCATTTAAGAGAATGATGCTAAACACAAGCACCATAGACAACTTGCAAACTCTTTAATTTTGGACGTTCGAGGCTTCGAAATATGGCTGATAAGACAATTGTTGTTTTAAAAAAACATTTCTCATATTAACATCACCTTAGTATAACATAAAAATCAAGGTTGGATTGTATTAGCATGTTGTGTATTTCAAAACTTGAATCATAAGGGGAATTAAGACAATCCATACTTTGTAGAATACATTGAAGAAGAAGATTTTGATAATTTTAATGATGCAGATTCAAATTTATATAATGATGAACTTGGTCGAGAACCAACATATGATGATAAGGAGTATATGTTAAATATTAAAGAGATAATAACCCAACAAATATGAACTAGAACAATTGGATAAAATTGCTTAACTTTTTACTTTTCTTGCTATTTTTATTGTAAATGTATTATCGACTATATTTTTAGACTAACATAACATATATGATGATTTTATTTTATTTTTTGTTACTTGTTTAGAAATTATTTTTATCGTACTAATAATTTTTATAGTAATTAATATTTTAAAATATAAATTTTGTAAATGTGTAATTACAACTTGTACTACCAAACATGACACAAGAAATTACGATGTAATTACACTCTATCATCAAACACGTATAAGGAATTACAGTTCTTTGTAATTACAATAGAGTGTAATTATTGTGCTATCCAAACTTTCATTAAACAAACTTACCCTTAATAAACTTTACAAATATAATCCATCATTAAACAAACTTAAAATAAACAAATGAAATAATTATTTCATAAATTAAATAATAACATCATCTCATATTATGCATATAACAATCCATAATTCAATAAATCCAAAATAAATAGTAAAATTTAAATTTCAAATATATTTAAAAATAATTTTTTGTACAAATAAATAATAAAAATTAAAATTTAATTTAATTTTTTGGGTACCGACCAATACACCATATTCCGACTAGTAACAACTGGAATTTGTACCAAAACGAAACCTAAAGTTCGTTGTTCTGGTTTACTACAGGAATGGGACGTTCCGACCGATAAAGGCAATATTGAAACAAAATTAACTACCATAGTCTCTCTCTAGTCCTACAATATGAAGTTGCCATAACTAATTTTTATTTGGTTATATTTTGGTTTTTATCGATTTGATATTTTCTTAGATTTAATTATATTTTATAATTGAATTGACACGTAATCCTAATTATATTGTATTTAAATGAATTTTTTAAGTATGGAAAATGAAAAAGAAAACCTCATAATTCAGCTATAACTTTATAAACAAAAATTGAAAAGAAAATACATAAAATAAACTCAAAATTTTAATTCAGATATAAGTTATTAACTAATTTTAAATGTGATAGGCAAATTTTAGCCTGGGCTTGAAAAAGAAAAATAATAACAGAATAAATAAAGCCAAAGGATGTAATCGGTCGAAAACAAGTCAAAAAGGGCCAAATTGAAAGACAATCATTAAACTATATGAACTGTCTGTTTGATATTCTGATCTGATTAGAATTCTAATGCATGTCTGCTTGCATTACTATTTGCTATTTGTATACAATCATAAGCATGTGAGCATGTTAGATTATTATTCTGTACTTGTATATTTCTGTATCTAATGTTGGGGTTGGGATGATGTACATTGGAGGAAGTGTTCTGAAAGGCAATTTATGCCTATTATCTAGCAGCATGGCTGTATTATATCTGTTATGTGCAGCATCGGTACAACATGAAGTGTAGGGCTGGGTGGGCGTTTTAAACCCTACATGGTGTGTAGGGATGGTTGGAGATAGTGTGTAGAGGATGGGGGTAGGATATCTAATTTCTGACTCTGATTTGCACATCTGTATCTATATTTGTAATGGGCTTAGGCCCGTATTTGTATCTGATTGATTCTGATTTTCTGGTTGTTTGCATGCTTAATTCTGTGAGGTTACACACTGAGTTTACGTAAACTCACTCTTTTCTGTTTATTCTGTACAGGTAATCCACAGTCTTAGGCGGATCGTTGCTACGGAGCCCCTCGATGACCATATGTTCGAACTGGTTATAGTTACGATTAAATTTTTATGTTCTGGTTTATTCTGGGTTTATTTTCTGTAATTCGGACTTTACGGACTGTTTTATTTTAATTTGGGTTAGATTGCGATTTTATGATATTATAACTGTAAAACGTAATATAACTCGCATTTTACCAAAAGTAAGGGTTTTTTAAAATCTTGAATGATTTTCTAAATACAACGTATTTGTTTTAAAGCTTCCGCTACATTTCGTTTACCTCTAAGCAATTAAAAGAAATAGAGTTTTGAAATTGATAATACCAATAGGGGCTAATGAACTAGTATGGTTTAATTTAACGACAACGATTTTCAACACCATTTCATGTGATACTTTCGAATTCGACCATAACGTCTAGACCGGGTTTGGAGTGTTACATAGATAGTAAGTGATATATAAATATAGTTTACAAATATCCTTTTATGGTTAAATTTATTATAACTGAGTATTTTACGCGTTCTGGGGGTAATTTTAAATTTCTTATCTTTAAAAACAAAGAAAAACTATTAATAAATAAGATGTGAAACATGTCAAAAACAATTATCAGCAGGGAGTATTAAAAAAAAAGAAAGAAGCAGATACTGGCATAAAAAATAGGTGTGAAAGACACAAAACCAAACAAAATAAGTTGATGGAACATTCCCCTTTGTGATTCCCTCTCCTCAACCTCAATCAACAAATATCTTCGACTCCATCAATCACATTATACCAAGTGTTATTTTACATATCAAATATCAAATACTGTATCAGAAGTTATGAAAGAAATTCAAAATATTTTCGGTCTAACCTTTACTCCACCTTCGAAACTTATCATTTGAGTTTCCTAAGCAATTAGAAGGCACTTTTACGAATTCAAATTCCCAAATCAATAATACTTTGAAGACTTACTATATTGAAATAGAGAGTCAAAGAAAAATGACATAGCATACACATGCTTCATGTTGTGGTGAAGGCAAGCCTATTCTCTTAAAGACATAAACAAGGACTATAATGCACTTTTTAAGACATAAAAGTCAAGATTGTAAATGCACATTTTGGAAAAAGGACTAGAAATTAAAATATTATAATAAAGGGATTAAGGGTGAGTTTGGGTAGGCAATTGGGTGCGGTGCATTTAGCTTACTTTTTGTCTCACGCTACAATATTGTTACAGTATCTAATCTCAGTACTATCACTGCTGTTTTTACACTAACCGCAAATAAACGCACTGCCCATCCAAACCTTCCCTAAATTAACCAAAAACCGATCATATTTGATACAAATAATATTTACATGATATATTAGTTAAAACTCATGTGCTATAAACTTTGAAATAAAAATAATTTAACAAATTTGATATTTTATACACTTACTTGATTTTTTTTCAACATGTGAATAAATAAAACATAAAGATATTTGTAGATGATATTTAAATGTCACTTATATTATCATTTTTAATAATTACACTTTTTTGAGTTTCTTCTTCATTTTCACTTTCAAAAGTAATTTTATTTTTATTTTAAAAGTTGAAAAAGAGGTTTGATAAATAAAATAAAAATTTGTTTTCAATAATGAAAACATGAGAAAATTTTGGTAATTCTTATTTTATAATAAAATCATGTGAAATAAAATAAAAAATTGTATTTATATGGATTTGAATAAGGATAATAGATTTAATATTTGAAAAATAATTGAAGAAGAAAAGAGAAATTTTTTGGGTTTATATAGAATTGAACCAGTTCCAATTCATTTAAAATTAAAATAATTATTTTCATCATTTTCACATTTACTAAGTATTTTTAGTGAAAGCAATGAAAATATTTTTTCTTTATTGTTTTCTGTTTTGACATATTTTCATTTTCCAAATATTGTTTTTTAAATTTTAATCAAACATGTTTTCTTTAATATTTTTTTATTTTCCAAGAAAATGAAAATGAAATAACATTTGTTTCTTGAAACCGAATGGAGCCTAATCTTCTCCATTTTCTTTGTTTTCTTGTGCTACCATTGTTGTCAAGTGAAGATATAAAGACTTTGCTCAAGATTTCATCATTTCTAAGGCAAGATAAACTATAATTATGATTACCCATAATTTTTCACTGAAAATTTTCATTCTTCATTATGTATATTTGCATATTTTGTCCATAAATGAGAGTTAAGATCTCAATTAGGGGTATATTTATTGAAATAACCAGTTTGAAAATAATGGAGTAGTGCATAATGGAAATTTAATTTAATTTTTAAAATTAATCAATTGGGATGTTTTTAGCAATAAATCTATTTACTTAAATTGTATTTGTGTTTTTGTACAAAATAGATTAAATTGTTTTTAGCTTTCAACCACTCAATCTTCTTTATTATCTTTGACCTCGGCTTTCTAAAGTGTTGATTGTAATTGTAAATTGATGAAAACTTTGCATGAAACTTTTAGGCTAAAAAATTGAAAGAAGAATTTAGTAAAAATAAAATAAAATTAAGAGAATAACTTTTTATATTTTAATAGAATATCGACACACGTAAAATATGTACTTGACCTAACTATTTATAAAAATAATAAGGGTCTCAATAGAATAAAAAGAAATACCGATAAATAATATTTTAATAAAAAAGTACTCGTATTCTTATCACTATGATAGGTTACTTTTGAAGTATTTCATTGGCTAAAGATAATGATTTTGTAATAAGGTTGTACTTTGAAGATACGTAAGATACAAACACTATGATTTGAACTCTTGATGTGATTGTATGTCAAATAAGATAATTAATGTTCCTTATACTTCTCTGCTACCTCAATACCCTTACGGAACTGTTTCTTGATGAGTTAATGATAGAAATTCAATTTGAAAAAATCTTAAAAAATTTAAATTTCGAGTTAATCGAATTGAATTATTTGAATTAATTTAAAATAAATTTAAAATAAATGTTTAAATTTTGGATTTAAGTCAAGTTGAATTTTACAATTGATTAACTCGAATAACAGATTGGTGTAAATACTCATTTGGTTCCTATTAATTTTAAAATGAACAAATTAGTTTCTCTCAACAAAATTACAAATTAATTCAAAATAAATTTTAAATTTTTAAATATTTATAAAATTCCAATTTTTTAAATTATAAAAATTTTAATTAATTAAATTTGAGACTTAAATAAGTTAATTAATTATTCAAGTTTATCATATTAAAATATAGTTTCAAATTTATGTGCTCGACATGGAATTAATTGTGTCAAAACTATTTTTAAACCGAATTTTAGAAAAATGAGAATCGACTTTAAAAACGAAAACGGGAGTCGCCACCAATCCTTTTAGGTGTGATTGGATCACCTTTAAAACATTTTGTTTTAAAATCATTAGTTTTGGTCTACGAAATAAAAAAGAACGGGTTCAGGAGTTAGTTACGTACGAGGAAGGATTAGCACCCTCGTAACGTCCAAAAATTGGTACCTAATTAATTATCAAAAGTCTTTAAGGTCGGAAATTAAAAATTTTTAAGATGCAATATTCTTTAAAATATTTTGATTTTTGAAAATTGGGGTTCACTTGTATCAAAATATTGATACTAAGTTAGCCCTTTTTTGGAAATCCCTATCTCGAAACAACAAAACGCCATATCCAGTAAGTTAGGACATAATGCTTTGAAATTCCAAGACAGTTGCTCGTATTTTGAAAATCTTAAAAACTTAGAAGGGTACTTGACCATTCGAACTCAACGAGAAAAATTGCAACCCAATAAGTTAGGGCACTACTTTTCTCGAAGCTTCCAAACACCAAGCATTGCCTTTTTATTTTTGAAAACTTTGATGTCTCGTTTTTAAAACCGATGCATGAAGGGGTATATTAACATAACACACGAGATAACATATTTTAATAATAGCATAACAGCATAAATATTATATACTAACCAATATATATAAAAATAAAACATGACAAATTCTAAATAAGAAAGAATACATAAAACGCAATATATATTTAAGAAGAATAGGTAAAACCCATAAACATGTAATTCAATATATATTTAAACATATAAATGATGCATGATATTCAATTCTGACACATATATAAAAAGTATGTATTTGAAAGTAAATTATAAAGTCTAAGATATTGCATAACATATAAAATATAACATAGCAATTAATTCTAAAGTAAAAGCAAATATTGTATAATAATAAAACACAAGTTTTAAAATATATGTATATTATAAACGATTGATAAATAGAATGAGCATATATAAAAATGTGATATTTAATAATATAATATATAATAAAAATATATTTATAAGAGTAATAATTATATAAAATATAAAATATAATAGTATAAATAAATGACATAATATAAAATAATTATAATTTATAATATGAAAGTGTATATATGTAAAAATAATATATAATATATATAAATAATTAATAAATATATAATACAAGTAAAATATAATAATAATATATAAATAATAATGTAAAATAATAAAAATAATTTGTGAAAAATAATATATAATAAATAATAATAATATGAAATAATATATTGTTAAAATGTAAAATAATATAAAAGATATATAAACATTATGTGATAAAATGTATTATAATAAATAATAAGTAATGATATATGTTAAAATATATATTAATGTGATAATAGAAAGATATGAAGTAATATAATATAATAAAATATAAGTAAATAATTATAAGACATATAATACGTATATTCGTATTAAAATAGAATAGTATATGTATAAAGTTTTTAAAATAAATAGGTTATAAATAGATTAAAGGGATAAAAGGGACTAAATTGAACATAAATAAAAGTCAGTGGCTAATTTAATAAGAAAATAACTGAAATTAGACCTAATTGAAACGGCCGTTAAAACCCTAGGGACTCATCGGGAAATTTTCCCTTGTCCCTAAACGGCATCGTTTTAATCCAGGACTTAAAACGGTTACTACAAGGACTAAATTAAAACTGAAACAAAATATCAGGGCTAAATCATAAATAAAATAAAACAAAACCGTAAACGTAAAAAAGTTGGAGGGACTAATTGGGTAATTAACCCAATCCTCAAAAACACGCGGATCCTCCCCAAGTAATCGGGTCAACGCGCGGATCCTAAGGCCTTAAAACGTCATCGTTTTAAGCTTATCAGACCAAGCTAAAATGGGACCATTTTGAAAGGGCTATATAAGCCAAATTTTTAGTTTTATATTCATTTGAAACCCGAGTAAAAAAAAAAAAACTTAAAAATTTCCTCTAAAAGAGGAGAGTGGAGAGGAGCTCCGGGCTCTGGCCTCCGTAGGCCACGCTCCGGTCATTGGTCCTACACGCGCCCACGCGCCCACGCGCCATCGTTCCCGGTTGTCTGAGGGTCTAAAACCGTCGTCCTTCCACAGGTAACTCCCCTTTTCTTTCGAATGCTACTAATTTTTTAAAAAACGATTCGTATATTCCTATGAAAAGAGAAAAGAAACGTAATAAAAAATCACCTTCTAAAATAAAATCCGTTTCCTGTTTCTTTCGTGTAAAATCTCCGTATGTGTTTATTTCTGTAAAAATCTGCGGTCCCTTGTACAATGAAAGCATTCGGGCTTTATAAACACTGTTGTTATTACATATATTTGGAAAGAAATCTTTCCTTCCATATTTGTTTTGTTTGCTGCTGTGGTTCTTTCCTTCTTCTGCAGGTATCATCGAAGAATTTGGCAGTGAATGTGCTAGTGCGGATTCGCGCGCTGATTACGGAGGCAGAGTCACGACGCTGATGGAGTGTCACTGGAACAACGTGAGAGATGAGCAGACGCGTCCGTTGGGATGGCTTCTAGAAGCTTCTGTTTGCGGCGCGAGAAGAAAGAGCTAGGGTTGGAAACCCTAGCTGGTAATTTTAAGTTTTGGGCCTCTGTTATTTGGGTTTGGTTTAGTCCTAGGCTAGGTAGGGTGTAACCGGTTTGTTTGGGTGTGTGTATAACGGGTTTGGGCTATTTTGGGCCAGTAATGTTTTAGGACTTAGGTCTGATGTGGGGTTTGGATCAGTCCATTATGTTTAGACGTTGGGCCCCATTGTTTTGGGCTTTGTAACCTGGACCTTTAATTGACTGTTTAAAATAAATATTTATTTATTTATTTTCTTTTGTTTTATTTAAGCCCGGTCAAATTTGGGCTATTACAAATTGTACTGTAACAAGATTTTAATTTAACATGTTTTAATTTAACTCAAACAATTTCACTTGATTTGATTCGACTTGACTTGACTCGAATTTTATTTCACTTAACTCGATTCGAAAAAAATTCAAATTGAGTTAGGATGATAAAATCAGACTCGTCAACTCGATTAGCTCGAAAATTTTTCACTCTATTCGATCGAATGCTCGCCCTATACTCTCCATTAATATTAATATTAATTTAATGATTTTGTTGAAATTTAAAAAAAATTAAGATTTTAATTAGGTTGGAGTCTCATCCGATGTAAATATACAATTTTTTTCCCAAAATTTGTTTGTCGAAACCATTTTCAAATCGAGTTTTGGAAAATGGGAATCGATTTTGAAAACGAAAACGGGAGTCGCCACCAATCTTTTTAGGTGTGATTGGATCACCTTTAAAACATTTTGTTTTAAAATCATTAGTTTTGGTCCACGAAATAAAAGAACGGGTTCGGGAGTCGGTTACATACGAGGAAGGATTAGCACCCTCGTAACGCCCAAAAGTTGGTACCTAATTGATTATCAAATGTCTTTAATGTCGGAAATTTAAAAAAAAATTAAGATGTAGTCTTCTTTAAAATATTTTAACTTTGAAAATTGGGATTCACTCGCGTCAAAGTATTGACATTAAGTTAACCCATTTTGAAATTCCTATCTCGAAACAGCAAAACGCTATATCCAATAAGTTAGGACATATTGCTTTGAAATTCCAAGATAGTGGCTTGCGTTTAGAAAACCCTTAAAAAAACTTAGAAGGGTACTTAATTATTCGAATTCAACGAGAAAAGTGGTAACCCAATAAGTTAGGGCACTACTTTCTCAAAATTTCCAAACACCAAGCATTGCCTTTATATTTTTTGAAATCCTTGAAGTCTCATTTTTAAAATCGATGCATGAAGGAGCGCACTAACATGATAAAACATAACATACAAGATAGTGTCATAATCATTTTTTGAAAACGGGATCGACTTTGGTTTTGAAAGTGAAAATTAAAACGGGAACGGATTTGAAATTCGATCCTTTCTATTAATATCGATTTTAAAATTCTTGAATTAGCTCAAATCGATTGTTTAAAGATTTCCTTATCTCGAGATATCGAAATATCACATCCCGTAAGTTAGGACACAATACCGTGAATTACCAAGCACAAGGTCGTCTTTTAATTTAAATGAGAGTTTCGTGTGTTTTAAAACTCGAAAAGGATATTTAGCTATTTAGAAATAACGAGAAAATTGAAACCCCGTAAGTTAGGGCACAATTCCTCGATATCTCAAAATGCATAACATTGCCTTATTTAGAAAATTTCGTTTTTGAATAGTAACAAATGCAATATTTAAACAACAAGTGTTATTTATTTGGAGTAAAAGTGGGACGATCCATATTGGATAAAACGTTGAAGTTTAATACACGATACGGTGACGTGAGATAAAAATATAGTAATGTGCATAGAATGATAGTGCGTGGAATAATAATGCATGAATAAAATATTACACTAGTGAATGACAATAAGATGAAAATATAAATAACGAATCATAGTACATGCAATAGCAACAATCATACAACATTTAAATGATAACATCAATAAATAAGGACCAATGAATTAAATGATAAAAAGTATAAAACAAATTAAAATAAATAAAGTGTGAACAAATGATAATAAATGAGTTTAAAATAAGTAATATAAAAAGGTGTCTTAAAATCCATTACCACACAAAGTAGAATTTAAAAAATGAATAATTTTAAAATATATAATATGTATATATAAAAGGGTAAAATGATATGTAAAAAACCTAAAATAAATAATAATAAAATCATTTGAAATAAGTAAAATGGGTTTAAAATAAGGTATATAAAATAATTTTAAAATAAGTAATATATAATAGTTAATTTAAAATGATATATAACAAGTTTAAAAAACATATAATATGTAAAAGAATTAAAAGGGACAATATAAATATACTTTGTAATAGTAACAATTCAAAGATAATAAAGAGAGAGTTATTTGAAATACATAATATACAATAACTTAAAATATATAAAAAATTTAAAATAAATATATAATAATTTTTAAAGAATTATAAATATCTAAAAGCTTGAAATAAACTATATGTATACATATATATAATAGGTAAGGAATAAATGTAACGCCCCAATTTTCAGGAATCCTGTGAATGTTGGCATAGGTTTAATTATATTAGTGGGCCTCTAGAAAGCCCAAGCTTAAGATAGAACCTGGTAATTTTAGTTAATTTTTGTTCCATAAGAAATATGGAGTGAAATTATGAAATAGGACCTATATGAAAATGTTTGGAAATGCTATAGGCTAAATTAAAGTGGCCAAATAAATAGGAGTGCAAAATAGGAGGATTTGCATGACAAACCTCCCATTTTACATGAAGTGGCCAGCCATCATGTTGTTGTAGACAAAATGTACACTTGATATCCATAATTTATGGTACAAATTGATACAAATTGATAATAGGTTAGGTAAATGTTCCATGATAATGGGTTAGGTAAATGTTTCATGATAATGGGTTAGGTAAATGTTTCATGATAATGGGTTAGGTAAATGTTTCATGATAAGAATATCATGACTTTTGTATTAAAGAATTAAATGGATGAAATATGAAGTTTTATTAAAAGAAAAAAGGGTGAAAAGAACAAAGTTTTGTCCATCTTTGTTCATCATAGCTGAAAGTTAGAGAAGAGAAAGGAGAGGAGAAAGCTCTTGAGTATTCGGTCATTAGGAGGAGGAAAATTGAAGGTAAGTTCTTGGTACCTTGCTTCTATTTTGAGGTTCATGAGTTCTTCTTGATTCTACCTTAACTCTTGAAGTATATTTTGATTTTTAGTTGTGTTGTGAGCATTTGGTCATGAATTAAAATGAAAGAAATGGTTGTTGTTTCATGTTCTTTTGATGAAAAATGGAAGATATGTGAAGTTGAGCCAAACAAATGAGCATGCATGTGCCTTAGATGCTAAAGGGAAAAATCGGCTAACATGTTGTGCTTTGAAATGATGAAATGGAGATTATGCTTAAGTAAAAATCATAGATATGTGATGATTGATTGGTATATACATGTTTAAATAACATGCATGCAAGATAGGTGTATGAAAGAGTGATTTGGTAATAAATCTGCTTGGGACAGCAGTAGTAACGTGACTTTGGAAAATCACCATAAATTGTGGGAGATGAATTAGAAGCTGAATAAATTATGTAATTAAAGCTTATTGAGTCTAGTTTCTAATGAAATAAACAAGAACATATTTTGAATTTTGTACAATGAGAAATTTGATTCGTAATGAAGAGTGGTCAGATTAGTCAAACAGTGAAACATGGGAAACTTTGAGAAAAATCTGGTATTGATTGGCTAAACCAAAAATTATGAAAATTTTATGGATAGAAGATATATGAGTCTATTTTCATGGAAAATTAACGGAACTTGATTTGTAGTTTCGTAGCTCCAGTTATAAATAATTTAGTGACTATTGTTCAGGAAGACAGCTTGCAGTGAAATTATGATTATGTGGTAAACATTGACAAAAATTTGTTAATGAGTTGCTTATTGATTTCTTATAAGCTTACTATGATCTGTAGGTGTGGTTGGCCGAATATTGTAAGGGGTTAATACGTAGTTTGTATTTGAATAGTTAGATTAACGTGTTAGTAATCCAATTGTAGGCGGTTCGTATGTGGATCTCGTCAACATATCGTCGCAAACAGGTGTGTAACTAACACCCTCTTTCTTAGTCTAGATCAGTAAAAGTCGAAAAGCCGAAATGCCGAAAACCGGTATTTTGTAGATTTGTGAGTGTACGAATGCTCGTGAGGTAAATCGATTAATGTTTTTGGTAAGCTGCAAAATTTGGACTGCAAAGTGCATGATTTCTGTGCCCTCGATATTTTTGGGCTTAATGGGCCAAAATTGGAATGATGGGCCAACGGCCCAATTCGTAATAACCCTCGACGTGATTCGTTAGTACGTGAAAAGTAGGAATATGCATGAAAACCCTAAAAGCAGCTAAATTACTATAATACCCCTATGTATGGAAAATTATTTATTATACCCCTAGGTGCAAATTACCAAATACCCCTATGGTTAAATTGACCTAAATGCATGTTTGATGTTGTTATTTATCTGCATGCCATGTTGTTATTATCGATGCATGGGATTGGGATATTGACGGAGGAAGTATCGAAAGTGGCTTGTCCACGATCTTGAGGCTTTGCCTCAATTTATCGTTAACCGAGCAAAGCAAGGTCAAGACTGTGGAGTGTTGGTTAATGGGTGGGTTGAGCTATTCCCACATGGAGTGTATGGCTGGTACGGTGGAGTGTAGTGGTTGGTGGGTTGAGTAGTCTCCCCAAATGGGCTTGCATATGTTTACCGATGTTGCATGTATTTTGAAATGGGCCTATGGGCCATATCATTATCTGAATAAGGGCTAAGGCCCAGTTTATTGTAATCAAAAGAGCTCGCCTAGTACCACTGTTACCTAAATGGGCTTGCATATGTTTACCGATGTTGCATGTATTTTGAAATGGGCCTATGGGCCATACTTGTTATCTGAATAAGGGCTAAGGCCCAGCTTATTGTAATCTGAAAAGGCTCGCCCAAGACCATCACACTGAATGGGCTTAGGCCCAATAGGCTTGAGCTGACTTGGGCTTTGAATGGGTTTTCCTTACACACCGAGTTTCCCAAACTCACCCTTTTATTTTCATCCACGCAGAAATCCCCAACCATAGTGGGCTTGGAGTCGTGAGGGAATTGGAGTGGCCACCCGCTCGAAAGTTTGATTTTCTTTTGGTGAACTGGACATCCTTTTATTTACGTTTGAAGTTTTGGGCTTTTAAATGTAATAAGGCCGCTTATTTATTTTGATGGTTTTATATGTTTTATTAAGATAGATAATATTTATTTTAACTGTTGAAATTGGATAGCTTTAGGCGTTTTTCAAAAACAACAGTTGATTTCAAAATAACACGACAACAAGCAAAGCTTCCGCAATGAAAGTATTTTCCAAAATTAATCACTTTTCCTAAAAATGACTTAATCAAATCGGTTTCCTAGAAATATCCATGACGTTAAGGTGTGGCAATGGCGGTATGCATGTCTAGGATTGGATCCGAAGGGAGCTTGGTACTTAAGCAGTCCGATAGACTCACCACCTCTTTTCCAGTTTCCTACCTGGTGCACAGCTTCTTTTCACTTTAACCCTTAATGAATTAATCTTTTGAGCACCAAGTACGATTTTCTGGACTTAGAATGGAAATTTTTTTTTTAACGTTTTTGATGTGGCATGCCGGATCCGGCCATAACTTCTGGGCCGGGTTTGGGGTGCTACATTCAGAGCCTAGGTTGTAACAACTCGGTGTGGAATGGGTTTACAAAATAAAGATTTTCGAAAGAAAAATTTTATAAAGAATGCGAAAAATCGATTTTCAAAATTTAGATCTTTAGAAGGTGGCATTCAATCTCCTACCAAGTCTGTAAGTATTACCCTGAACTTTTCTGAATATTTTCCTGAATTATCTGTCTGTACTGAAACCCTACTAGGATACTCTAGATAGGATGATTCTGAAACCATAGGAAAATTTGATAAGAGACTGAAACTGTAGCTAGACTTCGATTCTGCGAAAACAAACTTTGAATTACTGTCTAATTCATAAAACATCTATAATAAACACTGGAATATTAATTGATGCATAAAAATTCGTAATCAAGATAATACGATATGAGTACAAGAGGCCGTGGACGGAATCGAGAAAGTGCTCGAGCGGTATCTTCGTCTTCGGGATATATGCTAGCGGCAGATGCATCGGTACCACCGGCAACAGAGGTAGAGTCTCATGACCGCGGTGCCGAGGATGATGCCCTATCACAGGTAATGCTTCATGTTCTGAAAAGGGTTGCCGGAGCAAGTTCGGGCAACGAAATTCAGGGATCTATTTCTAAATGACTTCAGGACTAACGGAACGGAGATCTTTAAGGGCGTGTCTGGTATAGCCCCGAATGTGGCGGAATATTGGTTGGAGGCCACAGAACGGATTATGGACGACTTGGACTGCTCTGAGGAGATTGTGAGTAGGGTATCTGTACTAAGTCCCTTGGGTCACTCGGTTAGGGTAGACAAACTGTATAGGAATGTACCCTTAGAAACTCAAGGCAATGTTTTTCCCAAGATCGATGGAGTTACTGTTCGGAGAGTTTGACCTCATTCTGGGAATGGATTGGCTTGTTAAGCATAAGGCGACTCTGGATTGTGCTTCTAAACGAATGGTGTTAAGAACTACAAAGGATGAGGAGGTTATGGTGATAGGTGAGAGAAGGGATTATTTGTCCAATGTGGTGTCGGTATTAAGAGCCGAAAAGTGGATTCGAAAAAGTTGTGAGGCCTAATTGGTATTTGTAAGTCAGTCGGAAGAGGAAGGACTGACAGTGGATAAGGTTAGGACCGAAAATGAGTTCCAAGATGTTTTTCCGGAGGAGCTTCCAGGATTGCCTCCGAATTGAGAAGTTGAGTTTGGAATAGACTTGTTGCCTGGAATGGCGCCTGTGTCTATCGCACCGTATAGGATGGCATCGAAGGAGTTAGTAGAGTTAAATGCTCAAATTCAAAAGTTGTTGGATAGGGGCTTTATTAGGCCAAGCGTGTCTTCATGGGGAGCACCGGTGCTATTCGTGAAGAAGAAGGATGGTACAATGCGGATGTACATTGATTATCGCCAGTTGAACAAACTGATAATTAAGAATAAGTATCCACTGCCAAGGATTGACGAGCTATTCGACTAGCTTAGAGGAGCTTCTGTATTTTCCAAGATCGACCTTCGATCTGGATATCATCAGTTAATGGTCAAGGAGGCAGATATCCAAAAGACGACATTCAGGACTCGATATGGTCATTACGAGTTTCTGGTTATGCCATTTGGACTAACGAACGCTCCTGCAGCGTTTATGGATCTGATGAATCGTGTGTTCCAACCATTTTTGGATCAGTTCGTAGTCGTCTTTATTGACGATATCCTGATATATTCTGAAACTGAAGCGAAACATGATGAGCATCTCCGTATAGTGCTGCGAGTGTTAAGAGAGAAGGAACTCTTTGCGAAGTTCAGCAAGTGTGAATTTTGGTTGAGGGAGGTAACCTTCTTAGGACATGTGGTCTCTGCCGAAGGGATTAAGGTGGAGCCTCGAAAGATTGAAGCAATTTTGGAGTGGAAGCCACCTAGGACGGTGTTGGAAATATGGAGTTTCCTAGGACTGGCAGGATACTACAGAAGGTTTGTAGAAGGTTTTTCTGTAATGGCAGTACCTCTGACAAAACACATAAGAAAAGGAGTATCGTTTGTATGGACTAAGAAACAGCATGAAGCTTTTGAGAAGTTGAAGAAAGTTCTGACTGAAGCACCTGTGTTAATTCAGCCGGAGTTTGGGAATGATTTTACTGTGTACAGTTACGCATCACACGTGGGTTTGGGATGCGTGTTAATGCAAGAGGGTAAGGTGGTTGCATATGCATCACGATAGCTTAATCCTCATGAGGGAAACTATTTGACTCATGATTTAGAGTTGGCAGCAGTGATATTTGCACTTAAGATTTGGAGACATTACTTGTACGGAGAAACGTGTATTATATACACTGACCATAATAGTCTTAAGTATTTGTTGACTCAGAAGGAGCTGAACCTTAGGCAAAGGAGATGGATTGAGTTACTTAAGGATTATGACTGTTCGATCGAGTATCACCTAGGCAAGGCTAATGTGGTAGCCGATGCTCTAAGTTGTAGAGCTGTATCTGATCTGAGAGCAATGTTTGCTCGTCTGAGTCTGTATGATGATAGAAGTCTGTTGGCTGAGTTGCAAGCGAGGCCAACCTGGGTGGATTAGATTAAGGAAAAAAAATTGAACGATGAGTCTTTGGTCGCTCGTTTTCAACAACTTAAGGAAGGGGAAACTTCTGAGTTTGGGAGCCAGAAGAGACGATGCAACAGGAATACCCTCATCTGTTTGGATTAGGTAAATTTCGAGGACGAAATTTCTTTAAGGAGGGTAGAGTTGTAACGCCCCAATTTTCGTGAATCTCGTGAATGTTGGCATAGGTTTAATTATGTTAGTGGGCCTCTAGAAAGCCCAAGCTAAGATAGAACCCGTAATTTTAGTTAATTTTTGTTCCATAAGAAATATGGAGTGAAATTATGAAATAGGACCTATATGAAAATGTTTGGAAATGCTATAGGCTAAATTAAAGTGGCCAAATAAATAGGAGTGCAAAATAGGAGGATTTGCATGACAAAACTCCCATTTTATATGAAGTGGCCAGCCATCATGTTGTTGTAGACAAAATGTACACTTGATATCCATAATTTATGGTACAATTTGATACAAATTGATAATAGGTTAGGTAAATGTTCCATGATAATGGGTTAGGTAAATGTTTCATGATAATAGGTTAGGTAAATGTTCCATGATAATAGGTTAGGTAAATGTTTCATGATAATGGGTTAGGTAAATGTTTCATGATAAGAATATCATGACTTTTGTATTAAAGAATTAAATGGATGAAATATGAAGTTTTATTAAAAGAAAAAGGGGTGAAAAGAACAAAGTTTTGTCCATCTTTGTTCATCATAGCTGAAAGTTAGAGAAGAGAAAGGAGAGGAGAAAGCTCTTGAGTATTCGGTCATTAGGAGGAGGAAAATTGAAGGTAAGTTCTTGGTACCTTGCTTCTATTTTGAGGTTCATGAGTTCTTCTTGATTCTACCTTAACTCTTGAAGTATATTTTGATTTTTAGTTGTGTTGTGAGCATTTGGTCATGAATTGAAATGAAGGAAATGGTTGTTGTTTCATGTTCTTTTGATGAAAAATGGAAGATATGTGAAGTTGAGCCAAACAAATGAGCATGCATGTGCCTTAGATACTAAAGGGAAAAATCGGCTAACATGTTGTGCTTTGAAATGATGAAATGGAGATTATGCTTAAGTAAAAATCATAGATATGTGATGATTGATTGGTGATATACATGTTTAAATAACATGCATGCAAGATAGGTGTATGAAAGAGTGATTTGGTAATAAATCTGCTTGGGACAGCAGCAGTAACGTGACTTTGGAAAATCACCATAAATTGTGGGAGATGAATTAGAAGCTGAATAAATTATGTAATTAAAGCTTATTGAGTCTAGTTTCTAATGAAATAAACAAGAACATATTTTGAATTCTGTACAATGAGAAATTTGATTCGTAATGAAGAGTGGTCAGATTAGTCAAACAGTGAAACATGGGAAACTTTGAGAAAAATCTGGTATTGATTGGCTAAACCAAAAATTATGAAAATTTTATGGATAGAAGATATATGAGTCTATTTTCATGGAAAATTAACAGAACTTGATTTGTAGTTTCGTAGCTCCAGTTATAAATAATTTAGTGACTATTGTTCAGGAAGACAGCTTGCAGTGAAATTATGATTATGTGGTAAACATTGACAAAAATTTGTTAATGAGTTGCTTATTGATTTCTTATAAGCTTACTATGATCTGTAGGTGTGGTTGGCCGAATATTGTAAGGGGTTAATACGTAGTTTGTATTTGAATAGTTAGATTAACGTGTTAGTAATCCAATTGTAGGCGGTTCGTGTGTGGATCTCATCAACATATCGTCGCAAACAGGTGTGTAACTAACACCCTCTTTCTTAGTCTAGATCAAAAAAGTCGAAAAGTCGAAATGCCAAAACCGGTATTTTGTAGATTTGCGAGTGTGCGAATGCTCGTGAGGTAAATCGATTAATGTTTTTGGTAAGCTGCAAAATTTGGACGCAAAGTGCATGATTTACGTGCCTCGATATTTTTGGGCTTAATGGGCCAAAATTGGAATGATGGGCCAACGGCCCAATTCGTAAGAACCCTCGATGCGTGATTCTGTTAGTACGTGAAAAGTAGGAATATGCATGAAAAACCCTAAAAGCAGCTAAATTACTATAATACCCCTATGTATGGAAAATTACCGTTATACCCCTATGTGCAAAATTACCAAATACCCCTAGGGTTAAATTGACCTAAATGCATGTTTGATCGTTGTTATTTATCGCATGCCATGTTGTTATTATCTGATGCATGGGATTGGGATATTGACGGAGGAAGTACTGAAAGTGGCTTGTCCACGATCGGAGGCTTTGCCTCAATTTATCGATAATCGAGCAGCAAGGTCAAGCAATCGTGGAGTGTTAATTTGGGTGGGTTGAGCTATTCCCACATGGAGTGTATGGCTGGTACGGTGGAGTGTAGTGGTTGGTGGGTTGAGTAGTCTCCCAAATGGGCTTGCATATGTTTACCGATGTTGCATGTATTTTGAAATGGGCCTATGGGCCATACATCATTATCTGAATAAGGGGCTAAGGCCCAGTTTATTGTAATCTGAAAAGGGCTCTGGCCTAGTACCACTGTTACCCAAATGGGCTTGCATATGTTTACTGATGTTGCATGTATTTTGAAATGGGCCTATGGGCCATACTGTTATCTGAATAAGGGCTAAGGCCCGCTTTATTGTAATCTGAAAGGCTCGCCCAGACCACTGCACTGAATGGGCTTAGGCCCAATAGGCTTGAGCTGACTTGGGCTTTGAATGGGTTTTCCTTACACACTGAGTTTCCCCAAACTCACCCCTTTTATTTTCATCCACGCAGGAAATCCCCAACCATAGTGGGCTTGGAGCTGTGAGGGAATTCGGAGTGGCCACCCGTTCTGAAAGTTTGATTTTCTTCTGGTGAACTGGACATCCTTTTATTTACGTTTGAAGTTTTGGGCTTTTAAATGTAATAAGGCCGCTTATTTATTTTTGATGGTTTTTATATGTTTTATTAAGATAGATAATATTTATTTTAACTGTTGAAATTGATAGCTTTAGGCTAGCGTTTTCAAAAACAACAGTTGATTTCAAAATAACACGACAACATGCAAAGCTTCCGAATGAAAGTATTTTTCAAAATTAATCACTTTTCCTAAAAATGACTTAATCAAATCGGTTTCCTAGAAATATCCATGACGTTAAGGTGTGGCAATGGCGGTATGCATGTCAGGATTGGATCCGAAGGAGCTTGGTACTTAGCAATCCGATAGACTCACCACCTCTTTTTCGGTTTCCTACCGGTGCATGACTTCCTTTCACTTTAACCCTTAATGAATTAATCTTTTGAACATCAAGTACGATTTTCTGGACTTAGAATGGAATTTTTTTTTTTTTACGTTTTTGATGTGGCATGCCGGATCCGGCCATAACTTCTGGGCCGGGTTTGGGGTGCTACAATAAAAACCAATAAATAATACATATAAAGTAGATTAAGGTAATATATATATACATAAAGCAAGTTAAGATAAATAATAAGAATTTGAATAATCAACACATTAAAATAAGTTAGAATAGATGTAAATAAGTAACATATAAAATACTTGAAATAATATGTACATAAAACAAACACAAAAAAAAGGTCAATAAGTGAATTAAATAGATTTAAGTCATGGCTAAAAATAAATTAAAATTCGAGGTATAAAAGTATAAATACTGAAAAGTTAATTAAGGATAGAAAAGCGAAAACCAAATAGGATCTGAGGGCTAAATTTTAAAACAAAAGAAGACAAAAAATGGAGCTGATTGAATGAGGGTTGAAAAGGGAAATGACTAATTGCATAAATCCCCCTTTTAGGGAAAATGCCAAACCCCACACTATACCAAACGGTATCATCTCATCATCATCATTTAAAAACAAAACCATTCCTTTTCATTTCATCTCCAGTTCCTTTTTTTTTTCAACAGAAAGCCCCTTTTTTTTTTGCTTTCTCTCATTTTCCTTTTCTCCCCCCCTTTCTCTCTTTTTGGCTAGGGTTTTAAGACCCATCCTTGCCGCCGTCGTCCCGACTCCGCCATGGGTGATGGTTAAAACTGCAAGGGACGTTTTTAGGCCCGTTTCAGAGCTATTCAAAGGCCACGTTTCCTTTAGCCCGAAGACGAGAAGGAAGGAGATCCTTTACCCCTTTGAATCGACTCATCAACGGAGATGAGGCTCCGTCGGCGCGACTCCGGTGCGGTCCAGGTAAGTGTTTCCTTCCTTTTTGTTTAGAGAATAAATTTCTAAAAAAAAAATATGATATGAAATGTAAAAAATACCAAAAGAACATGAAAATAGAAATCGAAATCGACCTTTCCTCTTTTTTTTGCTTTTTTGATTGCTTAATATGCGTGATACAATTTTTGTATCTTGAATCCCCCCTCCAAATTTTCTTTTTTCGGTTTTTATAACCAATTACAAAGACTCCCATTCCTTTGTTGTTGCTGCTGTTTCTTGTTGTTTGTGTTTGCAGGGTATAGGGGTGTCAGACGCGTGGAACATGGTGACCAAGGCTGAGGGGCATGCGTGGAGCGTGGTGACCAAGGCTGAGGGGCATGCGTGGGGCGTGGTGGCCAAGGCTGAGGGGTATGGTTGCTGAAAAATTTTAGAATAGTGGGCTAGTTGGGCTTTTAGGGTTTAGTTTTAGGCCTATTGGGTTTGGGCTTGTAAAATTATTTGTTGGGCTGTTATACTTTATTTGTTTATGGGCCCAGACAATATTGGGCTTGTACAGCTGCCCCTCTTTGCTCATTTTCGTGTAACGAGAATGGTGCAAAGACTATAAAAAGACCAATTTTGCCCGGGCTCCCCGAGTCTTGAGTTCTTGATCCTTGATCTTCTTTAAATGGCCTCTTGACGGCTTCAATCTGCTTCACTGCAACTCAAGAAGGCAATATCTACTATCTTTGATCTGCTTCCTGTCTAATACAGAGATGCCAAATCCGTTATCTTCGATCTGTTCCCTATAAGCACAGGGATGCCAAATCTACTATTTTCAACTTGTTCCTTACAAACATAGGGATGCCAAATCATTTTAAATATGCTTCAGTGAAATCATCTGAAGGTTGGATCTTCTATGTATCTGCTCTCCGTCGAAATGGAGATGCCAGATCTGTTATCTTAGATCTGCTTTGGTGCGGGAACATCCGAGAGTCAAATCTACCATGTCTTCGATTTATTCCTTGTAAGCATAAGGATGCCAAATCTTCTTGGATCTTGCTTCAGTATAAACATCTGAAGGTCAGATCTGCTATGTATCTGCTCTCAATTGAAGTGGAGATGCCAGACTTCAATTTGTTCTCTGACAATACAGAGACGACAAATCATCTTAGATTTGTTTCAACGTAAACACGTGAAAGCCAAATCAGCTATGTCTTCAATTTGTTCCTTGTAAGCATAAGGATGCCAAATCATCTTGGATCTTGCTTCAGTATAAACATCTGAAGGTCAGATCTGCTATGTATCTGCTCTCAATTGAAGTGGAGATGCCAGACTTCAATTTGTTCTCTGACAATACAGAGACGACAAATCATCTTAGATTTGTTTCAACGTAAACACGTGAAAGCCAAATCAGCTATGTCTTCAATTTGTTCCTTGTAAGCATAAGGATGCCAAATCATCTTGGATTTTGCTTCAGTATAAACATCTGAAGGTCAGATCTGCTATGTATCTGCTCTCCATCAAAGTAAAGATGCAAAACTTTGATTCGTTCTCTGACAATACAGAGACGAAAAATCATCTTAGATTTGCTTCATTGTAATCACGTGAAAGCCAAATCAGCTACGTCTTCGATTTGTTCCTTGTAAGCACAAGGATACCAAATCATCTTGGATCTTACTTCAGTATAAACATTTGAAGGCGAGATCTGCTATGTGTCTGCTCTCCATCAAAGTGAAGATGCCAAACTTCAATTCGTTCTCTGACAATACAGAGACGACAAATCATCTTAGATTTGCTTCATCGTAATCACGTGAAAGCCAAATCAGCTATGTCTTTGATTTGTTCCTTGTAAGCACAATGATGCCAAATCATCTTGGATCTTGCTTCAGTATAAACATCTGAAGGTCAGATCTGCTATGTATCGGCTTTCCATTGAAGTGAAGATGCCAGACTTCGATTTGTTCTCTGACAATACAGAGACGACAAATCATCTTAGATTTGCTTCATCGTAAATACGTGAAAGCCAAATCAACTATGTCTTCGATCTGCTCCCCGCCGAATACAGAGAGATAAGATCTGTCATCTTGGATCTGCCCCGATGAAGGTCAGATCTGCTATACTGCAGCCTATTATCCTACTGCTTTGAGTTTTTAAGCGCACCGTCTCCGATAACCTGTAAAAATGATTATGCTTGATAATTTAGGATGCTATGCTCGAAGTGAGTCAAATGTTCCTAATTAAACATGTTATGATGCAGAATGTTATGAATATGACCCCTATTCTAGACGTCATCATTCATTCCTTCATTTGCCTTTATTTTCTCAAAGTTTCATTCATGCTCAGCCTGTAAGCCGTCCTCCAATGCTACGATCTACTGAAGATATCTGTACGAACTGAATTATTGGCTTTGTCTATTTTCCTTTTGGACTGGAAGAAAAGAATTCTTCGAGTTCTTTCATCCTTTACTTACGTGAATTTCTCGAATAATTGTCATGTTTTAGTTTCTAGAAATTTCAGAGTAATGCGCAAAACTTCATTTGTGAACATATTTAGTTCATCTATCATTATTTCAATGCAACATAGTGAAAGACGAATAAATTTTTAAGAATAATTAGATTTGAATGATTTATCAAAAAGATACAAAAGGGAATTATTTTGCTAACCTATCTTCTAGAAGAAATAGAATCTAAAGATAACAAACAAGATAGAAGTTAGATCCTCTAGATATCGCCGCTTGAGTGCCTATACACCAGCTCCATGAAGTCTTTCTTGAGTTCAAAATGTGTTTGAAAGATCCCAAGTACTCTGTTGATGCCCCAGTTTGCAGCATTCCTCGCTCTTTGTAACAAGATCACTATGTACTCTTCAAAATTTGAGCTGCCCTTTCGGGTTTTCAACTCAAAACCCTTTTGGTTACAGGGTGCCCTTTATGGGTTTTCACCTTGGCCTCTCCGTTTTTAATTTTTTTTTTCAAGGCGCCCTTTGCGGGTTTTCACCTTAGATTCTCTTCTTCTTTAGACAAAGTATTTTTTAACTAAGTCCGAGTTCACTGGATTGGGTAAACTTTTCCCATCCATTTCTGCTAAGATCAATGCACCATCGGAGAAAGCTTTCTTCACGACATACGGCCCTTCCCAATTCGGCATCCATTTTCCTCTAAAATTCTTTTGAATAGGAAGGATCTTTTTCAGTACAAGGTCTCCCTCATGGAATTCTCTTGGTCGAACTTTCTTGTCATAAGCTCGCATCATTCGCTTCTGATACATCTGACCATGTCTAATGGCTTTTAGACTCTTTTCCTCAATCAAGTTCAACTGGTCATACCGGGATTGAACCCACTCAGCTTCATCTAACTTTACTTCTGTCAAAATTCGAAGAGAAGGTATTTCTACTTCAATAGGTAATACTGCTTCCATCCCATAGACTAACGAGAATGGAGTTGCCCGAGCAGAGGTTCTAACAGATGTTCGGTAGGCTAGGAGTGCAAATGGCAACTTCTCATGCCAATCTCTATATGTCTCAGTCATCTTCCCCACTATTTTCTTAATATTCTTGTTGGCGGCCTCTACTGCCCCATTCATTTTTAGACGATAAGGGGAAGAATTGTGATGCTTGATCTTGAACTGATTGCAAACCTCCGCTATCGTTTTGTTGTTTAGGTTTAATACATTATCGGATATGATCTTCTCAGGCATTCTATACCAATAAATGATCTCCTTCTTCAAGAATCGACTCACAGCTGACTTAGTAACATTCGCATAAGAAGCAGCCTCTACCCATTTTGTGAAGTAGTCAATTACTACAAAGATAAACCGGTGTCCATTCAAAGCTCTTGGTGATATTGGTCCAATGACATCCATGCCCCACATGGAAAAGGGCCATGGAGAAGTCATAACATGTAAAGGTGAATATGGTACATGAATTTTATCCCCATAAATCTTGAACTTATGGCATTTCTTGGTGTAACTGATGCAGTCCCCTTCCATAGTGGCCCAATAATAGCTAAACCTCATGATTTGCCTTGCCATCGTGAACCCATTTGTATGCATCCCGCATACACCTTCGTGAACTTCTTCTAGAATTAACTTAGCTTCCACAGCATCGACACATCTCAAAAGTACTTGGTCTTTTCGTCTTTTGTACAGGATATCTCCATCTAAAATATAGTCGCAAGCTAACCTCCTCAAGGTTCGTTTGTCATTTTCACTGGCCTATTCAGGGTATTTACGATCTCTCACATATCGCAATATATCTTGATACCAGGGGTTATTGTCATTTCCCTCCTTCTCAATGTTACAACAATAAGCTGGAGCCTAGTAAACACTCATTTGAATTGGCTTCATTTCTTCTTCTTTATTTGCCTTGATCATTGAAGCCAAGGTTGCTAAAGTATCTGTCATCTGATTTTTGTCTCGTGGAAGATAATTGAAGGTGATGCTATCAAATTCCTCAAGTAACCCCAAAATTACCTTTCGATAACTAATCAATTTAGGGTCCCTTGTCTCCCATTCACCTCTAAGCTGATAAATAACCAACGCCGAATCCCCATATACTTCTAGAGTTTTTATACCTCGCTCTATAACTGCTTGAAGTTCCATGATGCATGCTTCATATTCAGCCATATTGTTTGTGCAATCAAAGTCCAACTTGCACATAAAAGGATAATGATCGCCATTCGGAGATACCAAGACTGTCCCAATTCCATTTCCAACTGCATTAGAAGCCCCATCAAAGTTGAGCCTCCAAGAAGAATTTTCAGTAATTGCTATACACATCAACTCCTCATTTTGAAAATCGAAGTTTAATGGCTCATAATCCTCTAGAGCCCTACTAGCCAAGAAGTCTGCTACCGCACTTCCTTTTATAGCCTTCTGACTTATGTAGACTATATCAAACTCCGAAAGTAAAATTTGCCATCTCGCCATTCTCCCATTTAGAACTGTTGACTCCATCATGTATTTCAACGGATTAAGTTTTGAGATGAGCCAAGTGGTATGGTATACATGTACTGTCTTAATCTCCGAGTTGTCCAAATCAGCGCACAACACAACTTTTCGATCGGTGAATATCTCATCTCACAGTCAGTGAACTTCTTACTGAGATAATAAATTGCCTTCTCCTTTTTCCCTGACTCATCATGTCGCAAGCACACATCCCATAAAATTACTGAACACTGATAAGTACAGAATTAATGGTTTATCTGGGCTGGGTGAAGACAATACCGAGCATTCAACAAATATCGCTTGACCTTTTCAAAAGCACTCGCATTCCCCATCCCAAATACATTGATTGTGCTTTCGAGGAGGCGAAGATAGGATCACATTTCTGGTTAGTTGTGAAATGAACCGAGCAATGTAATTCAACCTTCCTAGGAATCCTCGAACTTCTTTCGAGTACGTGGTGGAGGTAATTCTCATCGGCTTTGACCTTGTCTCGAGTCGACTTCAATTCCTTTTTCACCGACTACGGCTTCAACAACTTTCCTGGATCCGCTCTAAAGGTACATCAGTCTTGGATTGAGCTTCATTGAAATTTTCTCAACCTTACAAACAATCTTCTCAAAACCTCAATATGCTCTTTTTCCGTACGCGACTTGGCAATCATATCATCAACGTATACCTCGATATCCTTATGCATCATGTCGTGGAACAAGTTCACCATGGCCCTTTGGTACGTTGCCCCTGCGTTTTTTAGTCCAAATGGCATTACTTTGTAGCAAAAGGTGCCCCACAATGTTATAAAGGTGGTTTTATTCATGTCCTTTGGATGTATCTTTATCTGGTTGTATCCTGAGAAACCATCCATAAAGGAGAACAATGAATATCCCGCTGTGTTATCTACTAAAGTGTCAATATGGGGTAAAGGAAAATTATCCTTTGGGCTTGCTTTGTTCAAGTCTCTGTTATCAACACACATTCATACTTTCCTATCCTTCTTGGGGACAAACACAATGTTAGCTACCGATTCGGAGTACTTCACTTCTTGCAAGAATCCTGCATCAAACTGCTTCTTGACTTCATCCTTTATCTTCAAAACGATATCTGGCCTCATTCTTCGCAACTTCTGTTGGACTGGCTTACAATCTTGTCTTATCGGAAGACGATGTACCACAATGTCAAGATTCAATCCAGCATATCCCGATATGACCAGCGAAGATATCCTTGAACTCTCAAGCAACTCAACCGCACCATGCCTTGTGTCCACGCCAATTAGGGTTCCGATTTTCAACTCCTTCCCTTCCTCTAGGGCTATATTCTCTATTGCCTCTTTCTCATGTGGCATGATTTGTTTCTCCTCCCGCTTAACCATTCTTAACAGATCGAGAGATATGTCACAATCTCAACATCTTTAAAATCTCGAGGTTCCTCTAAACACCTGCTTGCTCGCCAGAGAAATTAGGAGTCTGAGTATCGGCCTCATATCATTGATATCTAGGGACCTGTGGGGTATGAAAGAATATACAGAGAATGAATGAATCGAAGAATGATTGTTTATGTGCTATGAATAAAAGAATAAGAATTGCTAGAATTTGAAGGAATATTGGTCGATAAAAATAGAACGATACTCGTTTAAATTGATAAAAAGTTATGTTTTATTAAATAATTATAGATGAACGTAAGCCTATTTCACGAATATAATCTTACTACTCCTAGGCCCTAGAGTAACAGACATGTTTTGAGAATTACTCTGAAAAATTCCTAAAGACTACAGGAAGGTCTTCCGCAGTCCAATTATTCAGAGAGCTCCCCGGTTCGTAAGGGCGAATGCCCTCGAGGCTTCCGTACTCCGATCCTTTATTGTGCACAGCATTAACTTGATGACTTTCCTTCATTAACAGTTCTCCTGATTTAAAGGATTTGGATATAGGTGGGAATGTCATCGGTTCCCACTCCACTTCTCCTCCATTCAAATGCGCCTTTCTTCTATTTGGTGCTTCTCTATTTCCTGCCTCTTGTGCTTGTGGTCTGGCTTGAAGCCCAAGCCAAAGTGGTCCTTCTTCTCAATCAGCTTTGGGATTTGAACCCCTCATTGCAACTGTCTTCCTAGCCCTTTTCCCGGAAATGCTTCTTTCCCCATCATCATTTCTAGGGCCATCCTCGTGGCTCCAGACATTTTGGGTACCGGCACTTCGCTTCCTTCCAAAATGAAGGTGGCATTAATGACCTCTAAAGAGCAGAAAGAACATTCAATAGCCTCTTCATTTGCCTCAACATAAGGGGCCTTGCTGGTAACTGCCGCTATGATGTCCTCTTCCGCATTGATAGTTATTAAGCGACCATCCATCACTAACTTTAAGTTTTGATGCAATGAAAAGGGCACCGCCCCGAAAGTGTATCCATGGTCTCCCAATAAACAATTGTAGGAGGGCTTGATATCCATCACTAGGAAATCAACTTCATACGTATTCACCCAATCTCCAAAGGGATGTCGATTCGCCCCATTACTTTTCTTTCGGTTCCCATCAAAGGCTTTTACCACATTATGACACGCTTTCATATGCGAACTGTCAATGGGCAACTGCTCAAGGTGGATAGCGGAAGAACGCTCAAAGCGCACTCCATTATCCACGAGTACACTTGGAAGTGTGTATCCTTTGCACCGAGTAGTGATGTGTAGGGCTTTGGTTGACCCTATGCCCTCAGGTGGAATTTCATCATCGTTAAAATAAATGAAATTGTCAGCACTGATGTTGTTTACTAACCGGTCTAGCTTGTTAACGGATATGTCATGGGTAACATATGTTTCGTTAAGCACCTTTAACAACGCATCTCGATGCACCTTAGAGCTCAAGAGTAGGGCTAACACTGATATACGCTACGGCTTGCTATGAATCGCTCGACCACGCTTATACTCGCTATGTTTCGTGAATTTTAGAAACTCCTTAGCCTCTTCCTCCTTTACCGCTCATTGATGAGTACTTCAGTTTCCTTTTCCTTTTAGCCTTGACATCTTTCATCTTTATGGCTCTACTATGATATTCCCCGTCAAAACGCTTTCCCACTTCGTATGAGAACCTTCATTTTATGCGTGCCCTCGGATACGCTAGCTATACTCTCCCCTCGTGTATTGTTATATTGCAATCATAGCTCCATGGCACCCTCCCGTCATCCTTATAAGGGAAAGGATTGGGTTTATGGATGACTATTTTGGGCCTAGTTTACGACCCTCCTCATTATTCCCCGCAAGGAAATAATAATTCTCGGTTGGTTGGTTTTTGTCGCTTATTCTCCAAAGACACATATTTGTCCTTCATAAGAACTACCTTCGAAGCCTCGCAACTCTTTGTTAACTATAAGGCCTTGTACCATGACCTTGAACTCTTCACAATTTTGGATCATATGACCCACCTCCCATGGAACTCACAATGGTTCTCTATTCCTTCTCCTCCTTTTCTAGAGGTCAAGATACCTCTCTTCACCATCTCCTCCCATATTACCTTCATAGGTGTCATCACCTCAAAGAATGTCTTCCTTGATTTTTCTTTTCTTTGTTTCATCAATGGCATTCACTCCTTGATTGCCATGATCCCAGAACGGCTTTCAATGATCGTGGTACCGCCAAATTTCACAACCCCAATTTTGATGAGCCTCTCCACGACCTTCTTGAACCCAGTGCAGTTTTCAATTGAATGCCCCGATATTCCCGCGTGATATTCACATTTAGCATTTGCATTATACCATTTGGGGTAAGGTGGCTGCAGCGGTTTCAAGTGAAACGGAGCAACGGCATGTGCATCGTATAAGCTTTGATAAAGCTCACGATATGTCACAGGGATAGGAGTGAATTGCATCCTCTCCGAATTCTGTCTCGTACCCGATTCCTGTCTTTGAGTATTTTGTTGCTCACCCGTAGCTGCTTTAGGTTGTCCAACTGTGATTGCCCTGGAATTGAAGTTATTCATGTTGTTTACCTCATTGTCTTTTCTCCTTGGGGCCCATCTTTTAGCCACTTCCCCTCGATTTTATCGCCTCTCACGGCATTCTCAATCATCTCACTCGCCATAACTATATCCGCGAAACATTTTGTGGTACTTCCAATCATATGTGTGATGAATGGCGCCTTCAAAGTATTAATAAATAACATGGTGGTTTCCTTTTCCAACAATGGTGGTTGTACTTGCATTGCCACCTCCCTCCATCGTTTTGCATATTGCCTAAAACTCTCATTAGGTTTTTCTCCATGTTTTGAAGTGTGATCCTATCTCGGCCATATCACCACATGGTTATACTGTTGCATGAAAGCCTGTGCAAGATCTCTCTATGAACTGATTATTGCACGGCTCAACTGATTGTACCACCTAACCGCCGTTCCCACTAGGCTGTCCTGAAAACAATGGACCAATAGTTGATTGTTGTTCACATAACCAGTCATTCTTCTACAAAACATTGTTATGTGTGCCTCTAGGCAAGTATTCCCGTTATACTTTTCAAACTCTAACATCTTAAATTTATGAGGAAGCACCAAATTTGGAACCAAACTTAACTCTTTGACATCAATCCCATGATGATTGCCAGCGCCTTCTAAAACCTTAAACTTCTCCTCTAACCACCTGCAACGATCTTTCAATTATTTTGAGGATTCAGTGGCCATTCTTTCCTTCTCCATTAAATCCAGATCAGGAGTAATAGGGTTGATCGAGCTATCACCCAAATTATTTCCCAACCCAGATGGGAAATTTATGGGGATTCTAGCATCCACTGGCCCATATTGAGGCCTTACGGTGACAGATGGCCTTCTAGGAGGTGCCTCGGTTTGCAAGGGCACATGAATCAGAGTAAAACCTGGAGGAGAACCTTCATTCTCCTCTTCAGTGATCGCCATGGGAGCTTTTCCTTTATCAGTGGCTCTCAGTAGCTGAGCCATTTCAACCATCATGTTTCTCTAAGCCTCTAGCATCTGCTCCCTCATTTCATTCTGTATTTTGGCCAACTGCTCTTGTATTTGATCTTGCATATCTTTTTGTAATTGCTCGAACCTTTGATCCATGTTCTTTGTTTTAGTACGAGTGCCGTAGGGATGTGTGATTTCCAGATTTTCTTTTCTACCTCTCTCTTTTCTACCTCTCTGGAAAGTAAACTTTAACTAATCAGGGTCTTTCTATAACTTTGAATGCAAATGATGTGATGAAATGTTATGAGATGCAAATGCATGAATGCAAAAAGAATATCGATTCTGGTTCAACTTCATTTAGAAAATTTTATTTAGAAAAAGAATATCTTTACATATAAGAGGATTACAAATACGATTTCGCCCTAAGGCCCAAAGCTTTAACTCTATCTAATAAAAAGGCTAACTTTCATCCTACATCCGACGATGATGAATAAATCAGACTCAATACGTCAGCTCGAATTGCCAAGTCTTGCACATACTCAGCAACCTCTCGAATCTGAGCTATGGCTTCACCAATGACATGATCCCTTTTTCTGACCTGTTCTTTAGCCCGATGTAGCTCTTCCCTTAGATAATCCTCTTGCGTCTTGAGCTGCTCAACTCGGAGTTCACTGTCATGCAATGCCACCTCCAAATCTTCAACCTTGCTTCTTAGCTCCTTTAACTCGACCGTAGAATTATGGTTTTGGTGCCAACGTAGGGATTTTCCAAGTTCCATTACCTTGGTCTTTGTAGCGACGTAAAAAAAAATTATTTGTTTTGGGGTAGCTAATTGTGGCAATTTATTGAGAACTTTAAAACTGAAGTTTGATTTTTTGAAACATAAACCTAAAAAAATGTAAATAAAGATGGGAGTCGCCACCGATCCTTTTTATAGGTATGATCGAAACCTAATAAATTTTTTTTTTAAAAAGAAGGCCGAGTTTAGGTCTACGTTAAAATCGAGAAAAAGTAGGGTTCGGGAGTCGATTCACGCTGAGGAAGGTATGAGCACCCTCGTGACGCCCAAAATTGGTATCTTTAAACATGTGTTGTCTTAATTTTTAAAAATGCTAGTTCAATTTAAATTCAATCGTGATCCAATTTAAAAGACGAGAACTTTCAATTTTGATTTTGAGAAGGATATACTGTTTTAACACGAGTAGACAAATTCCATCCAACATAGCGATGAAATTTACGACTTAACGTTAAATCGTGTATTGCCTCGACTAATAATTAAAACATGAAAACTATTCATGAAATAAGAATTTGAAATAAATCAAATATGCAAACAATGACATTTTCAAATGAAAATATTAACATAATACTAGAGCAAGAGCAAAACAATAATAATATTTAAAAGAGAAATAAAACCAAACATAAACAAATATAAAGTACATTTAGTAATAATAATATAAGGTAATATATACATAAGATAATATGCAAAAATATAATATATGACATATATACATGATGTATGAAAATATAATGCCTAATAGACATATATATGCAATATTACTAAATATATAAATACTAGATACAAATACACATAGTATAATTCAACATATACAATAATATTAGGAATACTATGGACAAGGAAAATACATTTATACTAATAATAGTAAAAGATATATATACACCAAATAATAATATAATAAGTAGCAATAGGAAAATAATAAATACAAAATCAATAATGCAACATACACAAATAATACAAATAAAAAAGGTATATACATACGGATTATAAAATAAATGTATTAAAATTAATAATAAATACAATATGGGTAAAAATAAATATATACATGATATATACATAATGTGGTACTAAGAAAAAAAATATATATATATATATATATATAAATAATAGTATTAGAAATCATATAGTATATATAATGATAATATTAAAATATATACATAATATTATATATGAATTATTCATATAATATATATTAAAAAATTGACTATTAATACGTACTAAAAATATATACGGGGTAAGCGGCATACACTAATAAATATAATAATAATAACCATGTAATACGATACCAAAAGGTAAATATAATAAAATGATATTAAAATAAAAGTATTAAAAACAGAATATACATATGTATACACCTAACAAGGATATATAATAATAATAATAATAATAATAATAATAATAATAATATTGAAACACAAAAGCCATTATAATAAAAATATTAAAATAAAGTAATAGAAACATTACTACATATATATATACATACATGAAGATATACACTAATGTATTTCAATAACAATAATAATAATAATAATAATAATAATAATAATAATAATAATAATAATAATAATAATAATAATAATAATAATAATAATAATAATAATTGAAATGCAAAATGTAATATTTAATAAAGAAACAAAATAAATAAAAAGGACTAAAATTGAACAAATAACAAAGTTCGGGGCAAATATGAAAAGAAATAAAGAGAAAAGGGCTTATTTGAGCGCAGACAAAACAAAGGGGACCAAACAGCAATTATTCCTCCCATTAAAACGCAGACATTAGCGGGGACTAAATCGAAAAGCGCAAAAAATTATGGGGCCAAATTGAAAATAGAAAAATGACTTAATTGCAAAACCTTGAAAAGCGGAAGGACTCACAAGATAAATAACCCATTCAAACAAAACAAGAGGATCCTCCCAATGGTCGGGTCGGATGGGTCGGGCATGGCCAAAACGACGCTGTTTTGGGGCTTAAGTAGCCCCAAAACGACGCTGCTTTGGAGGGCTATATAAGGCCTAAAATAACCAAAAAAAATCATTTGGGGAGAGGAAAGGAAAAAAAGAAGAGAGAGGAAGAGAGAAGGAGAGAGAAGGAGGGAATCCGCCGGGGCGGCCACTGGACTACCACCGAGGTTTCACTAAACCGTGATGGGCTTTAAAAGGTAAATTTTTTTTGTATATTTTTTGTATATTTTTTTGTATACTTTTTTATGTTTTAATATATATAGGTTAAAAAAACTTAAAACCGAATTTAAAATAGAAAGAAAAAGAAATCACCTTAGGTTTTTTTTTTTTTTTAAGCTTTCAATCCTTTGATCTTGGTATTTTTTATAGTTGAATGCTATTTCTGTATTTAAACGCTGATTGAATCACTATATTGAATCTGAGATTGGATGTTTCACTTTCTTATTTTTGTGCTCATTTCTCACTGCAAAAAATGAAAGAGAAAAAAAGAAGAAGAGTCCCCCCTTACAATCTTTTTCATTCGGCTTTTATAGCCTTATTTACAAACTATTTTTTTTTACTATTTCTACTATTGTTGCATGTTTGCTTCCTTCCTCTGTCTTTGTAGGTGCGGTGGGAGTGTGTGATGGTGTTGGTGGCGATAAAGATGGGAGAATGGGAGTGGTCTTTGGTGGCGCATAAAGATGGGAGAGTGGGAAGAGGCAAGTGGGAGTCTAGGGTTTTGGGATTGGGCTTGATGTCGGGCTAGGTTAATTTTAGGTTTTGGGTTTGAGGATGGGTTAAATGGTTTAATGGGCCGGTATTTTATGTAAACGGGCCAAAATTGGCCTACAACAATGCCCTCTTTGCTTATTGTCGTAACGGAATAGAGCAAAGATACAAAGAAAGGCCAATTTTGCCCTTGTCTCGCTAAGTTTTGACTTCTTTTGGTGATCTTCTCATCCAGATAGTCTCTTTTTAGTTCCCGTATCTTGTAGTTTTGGTTCAATCCATTGCATCTTCGATATATGCTTTGTGGCTTCAATCCACTTTAATGTAACTTCAAGGATATAAGATTTGTAACTTCGATTTGCTTTTATCGTGACTTCGTAAATATAAGATTAACGACTTAAATTTGCTCTTCGTTGCTTTAGTCGATAAGGCTTGTGGTCTTCTCTTCGTAACTTTAGAAGGACATCATCTAATATCCTTGATCACTCCACTGCAACTTCAAGGAAACAAAATCGGTGTCTTCAATCAGCCCCAATCTTATTCTTTACTCGATATGTGATCTTGAGCTCAACTCACTCAAGCAGTGTCTCAAGCTCAACTCACTTCTCATAATATGAGTTGATTTTGAACAACAAAATAAAAAGGCTTAACTCACCTTTCGCAATATGAGTCAATTTAAAACTAAAAATACCTCAACGTGCTCGAGGCTCAACTCACTTCTCGCAATATGAGTTGATTTTGAACAATGTAAATAAAAAGGCTTAACTCACCTCTCGCAATATGAGTCAATTTAAAACTAAAATACCTCAACAGTGCCCCGAGGCTCAACTCACTTCTCAATATGAGTTGATTTTGAACAACAAAATAAAAAGGCTTAACTCACCTCTCGCAATATGAGTCAATTTAAAACTAAAAATACCTCAACGTGTCTTGAGGCTCAACTCACCTCTCGCAATATGAGTTGATTTTGACGAATGTAAATTGAAAATGTAAATTGAAAATACCTCGGTAGCGTGAGCCGAGGCTCAACTCACCTCTCGCAATATGAGTTAATTTTTTTTGATGAACAGAAATTAAAATTACCTCAACGTGTCCTGAGGCTCAACTCACCTCTCGCAATATGAGTTGATTTTGACGAACAAAAATTGAAAAACAGAAATTGAAAATACCTCAAATAGCGTGAGTGAGGCTCAACTCACTTCTCACAATATGAGTTGATTCTTTGGTAGAATTCGTGTCTTTTCCTTTGGTTCAAGTCGACTCTCATTCAAGATTTCTTGCTCTGTTGGAGTACCAGATATGCCATGTATGATGTTATCGTGATATGCACATGTTTGTCTTAAATGCTTTTATGCCTACATGATTATGCAAAGGTCCTTAAGCATGTTTGTCGATGTCTATTTAGCCACGATTGTTGAGGATTTATGTTCATTGCTTTGATTCTCGACTTTCTCTTCATGCCTTATACCGCCTTCAAGCTTCACGAGTAATCGACGCTTCTCGATATCATTCTTTTGCCCCGATTGAACTTTGTTCTTACTTTGAGACCCTTGTACTTATCAAATTTTCATCCGTAATGTTTAACATTTCTTTTGTTTAGAGTATGTCATTTCACTATTTATCATGTAAATAAACACATAATGAGATGCATGAAAAATGTCAAGTAGGGACAAAATAATGTCTCATATTCATCGACTTCAAATGTGGCAACCAAAACAAGTTAACCAACGAGAGTAAAATGTCAAAAAGAAAGAAAGGATCGATTTAACAAATGCTCTAGATATTTAACACATGAACTCTTCCACGCCTCAATCAAGAATCTTTCGAGTATGGCTTCTTGCGTAGAAAATTTCGAGCTTTCGAAGTGCTTCAATCTCGTAGTCTCACCGCTTGACCCATTGTTTGAAATGCCACGCTCTTCGAGCTGTGTTTACTTCATTAGGACGCCTCTCGGGTTTTCATCCTAATCTTTTGTGTTAATCAAGACGCCTTTTTTTTTTTTAAGATGCCCTTTTTGGGTTTTCATCTTGATTTTTTTTTTAGGCATAATATTTCTTCACAGCATCTGAGTTCCCTGGATTCGGTAACTCTTTCCCATCCATTTCAGTGAGAATCAAAGCTCCACCCGAGAATGCCTTCTTTACGACTTATGGTCCTTCCCAATTCGGTGTCCATTTCCTCGCAGGTCTCTTTGCATTGGGAGAATATTTCTCAACACGAAGTTCTCCTTCGTGGAATTCTCTTGGCCGTACCTTCTTATCATGAGCATGATCATTCTCTTCCGTACATCCGCCTGACAAATTGCCCTTAGACGTTTTTCTTCGATGAGGTTCAACTGATCGACGAGCTCAAACCCATTCTCGCTTCTTCTAACTTTGATTCCATTAAGACTCTCAATAGGGATTTCAACCTCAATAGGTAGCATGACTTCCATTCCATAGACCGAGAGAAAGGAGTTGCTCCGTAGACGTTCGACAGATGTACGATATGCATACAAAGCAAACAGAGCTTCTCGTGCCAATCTTTATATGTCTCACCATTTTCCCAATGATCCTCTTGATATTCTTGTTGGTCGCTTCAATGACCTGCTCATCTTTGGGTGATAAGGCGAGGAGTTATGATGCTTTATTTGGGCCGCCGCACACTTCTTTTATCATCTTATTGTTCAGATTCGTGGCGTTATCCAAATGATTCTTTCGAGCAAACCATATCGGCAAATGATTTCCTTTTTCAAAAACTTGCAAACCGCAGATCCTCGTCACATTGGCAAACGGCGGCTTCTATCCATTTTGTAAAGTAATCGATAACCACAAAATGAATCGATGTCCATTTGATGCTTTTGGAGAAATTGGCCCTATAACATCCATGCCCCACATAGAAAAAGGCCACGGAGAAGTCATGACATGAAGGGGTGAAGGGCTACATGAATTTTATCATTTGAGATTTGACATTTGTGGCATTTTCGGCAAAATTGATGCGATCACTTTCCATTGTCACCAATAATAACCGAGTCTCATGATCTTTCCGCCATATTGAAACCATTGGCATGCGTTCCGCAAATTCCTCATGGACCTCTTCAAGTATTTTTCGGCTTCAACATCATCCACACATCTCAAAAGCGTCGATCCTTTCCTCTTTATACAGGATACCCATCAAGAACAAATCCATTGCCATTCTTCTAATTGTTCTTTATCGTTCTCATTCGCTTGTTCGGATACCTTTGATTCTTGATATATTCGAGATATCATGGAACCAAGGCCGTCGTCTACTTCTTTCTCAATGTTACAACAAGATGTCGGGGACCTCGATATGCTCATTTTGAGGGCATTATTTCGCTTCTCTACTTGCTTTGAACATTGAAGCCAAAGTGGCTGTGGCATCGACCAGTTGGTTCTCTTCTCGTGGGAAGTAATGAAAAGTTATTTCTTTGAATTCCTTGATCAATCCACCACTAAATCGCTGTACTTAATCAATTTTGAGTCCTCACTTCCCACTCTCCACGGATTTGGTAAATCACTAGGGTCGAGTCCCCAGACACCTCCAAGATTTCGATGTTTCGCTTTGATAGTCGCACGAAGCCCCATGATACAGCCTCATATTCTATGATATTATTGGTACGTAAGAAGTTCATCTTGCGTTGAACGGGTAATGATTCCGTCTGGTGATACCAGATTGCGCCAATTCCATGCCCTAAAGCATTTGACGCACCATCAAAGCACATCTTCCATGACTTCTCTTTTGATGACTCGAATTCTATTTCTGTGATGCACATTAAGTCTTCGTCTGGGAAATCGAATCTTAAAGGCTCATATTCTTTTGTCGTTCGAGTTGCTAAGAAGTCAACTATTGCGCTCCCTTTTATCGACTTCTGACTTACATAGGCAATGTCATATTCCGAAAGGAGGATCTGCCATCGTGCCATTCTTCCTGATAGTGCCGGCGACTCCATCATGTATTTTATTGGGTCCAGCTTTGAAATCAACCATGTCGTATGGTACAACATGTATTGTCTGAGTCTCCGAGCTACCCAAACTAGAGCGCAACAAAATTTTTCAATGGATCGAATACTTTACCTCATATTCAAAGTGAACTTTTGTCGAGGTAGTAGATCACCTTTTCTTTCTTTCCTGACTCGTCGTGTTGCCCCAGTACGCAACCCATTGAATTTTCGAACACAGTCAAATACAAAATCAGTGGTCTTCCAGGAGTTGGTGGTACTAGCACTGGAGGACTGGACAAATATCGTTTTATCTTATCAAAGGCCACCTGGCATTCCTCGTTCTATTCTCCCGGGTTATGTTTTTGAAGAAGCCGAAAGATTGGGTCGCATTGGTTGGTAAGTTGAGCGATAAATCGGGCGATGTAGTTTAATCTCCCTAAAAATCCTCTAACCTCCTTTTGCGTGCGCGGAGGTGGTAATTCTTGGATGGCTTTTATTTTATCTAGATCAACTTCGATACCTCTTTCACTGACAATGAAGCCTAGCAGCTTTCCCGAGGTAGCCCCGAATGTACATTTGGCTGGATTAAGCTTTAACTGAAACTTTCTCAGCCTTTCGAACAACTTCTTGAGGTTCACTACATGCTCTTCTTCCCCTCGGGATTTAGCAATCATGTCGTCGACGTAGACCTCTATTTCTTTATGCATCATGTCATGGAATAACGTTACCATAGCCCTCTGATATGTTGCCCCAGCATTCTTTAACCCGAATGGCATCACCTTGTAGTAGAACGTTCCCCACATTGTTATGAAGGTAGTTTTCTCCATATCTTCAGGGGCCATCTTGATCTGATTATACCCCGAGAATCCATCCATGAAAGAAAACAATGAATGTTTTGCTGTGTTGTCCACCAACGTGTCAATATGTGGCAAGGGAAAATTATCTTTTGGGCTTGCTCAATTCAGGTCACGGTAATCCACGCACATTCGTACTTTGCCATCTTTCTTTGGTACCGGGACTATGTTAGCCACCCATTCTGGATACTTGGAGGCTTGTAGGAAGCCAGTGTTAAATTGCTTCTTGACTTCCTCTTTTATTTTCAACAGCATTTCGGTCTCATCCGTCTTAATTTTTGGCCGGATGGGCTTGCATTCGCTTTAATGGGAGCTTATGGACCACTAAATCTTCATCTAGCCCTCGCATGTCCCGGTATGACCATGCGAAAACATCTTTGTATTCGTGGAGTAAAGTGATCAAACTATGCAGGTACTTTCTCAAATAGAAGTCCCAATCTTCACTTCTTGTTTCCTCTCTTGATTGCCCAAATTTATTGTTTCCACAGATTCTTCATGAGGCGTAATCTGCTTATCCTCTTGTTCCACCATTCTTAACAATTCAGGAGACGAGACATAATCTTCAGCATTTTCTTCGGCTTCAAATTCTCCTAAGCAAACACCCTTCTCAAAATCAATTTCAAGATTCGTAAAGGGCTTATTCATGTCATCAGTATCTGAGCACCTGAAAGTTGAATGGAAAAGGAAGCTATAGGGGGACATCCAAGTATTGGAAACAATAAACAAAATGTTATGTCATGACAATGAGGCAAATGTAAGGATAGGCTATGAAATGAGAAAATGATTATGAAATTAGTGATAATGCGAAAAATCGTGACAAAATGCACCTTCATTGATATTCATTTAAATAATAAAGAGCGAATGCAAGCTCTTACAAAAGAATTCTATTATATCTAAGGACACAATAGAAGGTTAATGTTTAGCATTACTCTGAAGACTTATAAACTATGAGAAGCTCCTCAGCAGTCCAATTGTTCAACATGAAACCAGGAGGGCAAGGGCGTATCCTCGAGACATTCTTACTTGCACCAGCCTCTTTGTCAATGACATTTATACTGACATTCTGAAAACCCCTTTCAATTAACCCCAGCATGTTTCGTGGATCATCTCGTCCAGGGTACATCATTCCCGCAGATGTAAATGTTTTTGACAAAGGAGGGTACTCTATTGGTTCCCATTCTGGTTCTCGGCCCAAAGTTCTTGCAACTCTTCTCTCTTGATCCTTCTTCCACTGTCTTCTTCTTTGACGCATGTCAGGCTGGAATCCCAAACCGTATCGGGCCTTGTGGTGCACTGGCTTTAAAGCCCTAACTATTCCTTGCAGATGTCTCCCTAAACCTCTTCTCGCACGAGCTCCCCTTCCTACGGTCAACTTGACACCCATTCTGGTATTTCTTGATAGTTTTGGCATCGTAATTCTGTTTCCCTCAGCGACGAAAGTGGCATTGACGAATTCAAAGGATCGAAAGGAACATTCCACTGCGTCCTTGCTTATTTCCAGGTAAGTCGCATCAGCAGAGATAGATGCGACAATGTCTTCTTCACCCTCGACTGTGACCAAACAGCCATCCATGATAAATTTCAACTTTTGATGGAGGGATGATGGGACTGCTCCAGCAGAATGGATCCAAGGTCTTCCCAAGAGGCAGTTATAAGAGGGTGTAATGTCCATGACTTGGAATTCGACCTCATAGATGTAAGGGCCTACTTCCAAAGGGATTTCGATCTTTCCCATGACTTCGCGCCTCGTCCCGTTGAATGCCCTTACCATGGAATGACTGGGCTTTAAGTAGGACAAATCTATCGGTATTCTGGAAAGCGTAGCCAATGGCATAACATTTAACGCTGACCCATTATCGATGAGCACGTTTGGTATTATGTAGCCCTTGCAGCGAGTCGTGATATGCAGCGCTTTCACCGAGCCTCTACCATTTGGCGGTATCTCATCATCACTAAAAGAGATAAAATTGTCCGCATTCAGATTATTTACCCACCTATCAAGCTTTTCGACAGATATGTTGTTAGCTACGTAAGCTTGATTTAACACCTTCAGCAAAGCGTTAAATTGTGGCTCAATTTAAGAGCGTAGATAAAAGCGAGATTCGCTACCGTCGCTTGCTCAATTGTTCCACCACACTATACTCATTGTGCTTAATAAATTTCAAGAATTCTCGAGCTTCTTCCTCATTCACGTGCTTTTAGTTTCTTGCACGGTGGAATTTCTTGCTCGACTTCGACTTCGGGCATCACCGCTTTCCTTTTGCTTCAAGTCGCTACTTTTCTTTACCGGTTCAACTTCTTTAGAATAGCACCGTCCCACTTGCGGGTAAAATGACCTACTTCCCCAATGTCTTCGCCAGGGCTTCAAGCTTTTCACCTTGTGTGTAACGATGTTGACATCGTACTTCCACTGATCTTGTTTTATTGTCCTTATAAGGAAAGGAGATGGTACTTCAATTATCATTTTTGGTTTCACCGGCTCTTTCTTCTCGTCATAATAGATTATTAACGGTCAGTCGGCGCTATATAGGAAACCTGATGACTGATTATCAGAGGCACATACTTCTCTACTATCGGCCTCTTTGGCTTTACAAAAAATCCCAATCTCCTTATTGTCCATCATACTTTGCAGTAAACTTCTGAATTCCTCGCAGAACTAAATGTTATGCTCCCCAATACCATGGAGCTCGCAAAAACTGTGACCTTTTGCATCTTTTCCTTTGGATACTCTGTTAAAACGATAGAGCAACCCTTTCTCACTCAGTATCTCCCAGATTTTCTGCAGAGGTGTTCTTATTTCAGAAACCCATCTTCTACTTTGTTGTTTATCCTCTTCTCCTACTGCGCTCACATTCCCTTCGGTGTGGTTTGGGAATGGATTCCCGGTCGTACTGCCAGTACCATCAAATCGCAAAATGCCCGCATCGATGAGCCCTTGAACTCTCCTTTTAAAAGCAAGACAGTTCTCAGTAGAATGCCCCTGGTTCCCCGCATGGTATGCACAACTAGCGTTTGGATCGTACCATTTCGGGTATGGAGGTTTAAGGGGTGCCATGTAATGGGGAGAAATTAGCTGTTTTGCCAAAAGTTTTGGGTACAATTCCCCATACGACACAGGGATGGGGGTAAATTACTGATCTCTCGGGATTATGCCTTCTTGTTTTGGTTCATTTCGGGTTGGCTTTGGTGGTACCGTATTTTGTGGGAAAGTGGTGACGGGTCTTTGGTTGTTAAATGGCGTATATGGGGTAGGACGGATGTGGTGCTTGGTAGTAAGGGGTTTGAGGTGGATAATAGAAATTCGGGGGTGGATAATTTCGAGGTCGGGGTTGGTTAGGATACGAATTAGGAATGTAACGACTCCCAGTTCCCACCATGTGGGTTTCTGGCTCTTTCTTCCTTCTGGTCTTCGCTTTTCTTGAGCCTTCTGATCCTTCCATTCTACCGCTCTTGACGGTATTCTCTATGAGTTCACCGGATATTACAATATCCGCGAAATTTTTCGTGGCACTTCCCACCAGCTTGTCATAGAATGGTGCTTTCAGAGTATTGATGAAAAGGACTGTTATCTCAGTCTTAGTCAGTGGAGGCTCCACTTGGGCCGAGATATCTCTCCATCTTTGCGCATACTGTCTAAAGGATTCTGCTGGCTTCTTCTCCATCATTTGCAAGGTCATATAGTCTGGCACCATATCCGATACATGCTTGTACTACTCGCAAAATGCTGACGCCAAGTCCTTCCAAGATCGAATCTTTTCTTTACTAAGTTGATTGTACCACCGAAGAGCTGACCCTGTTAGACTATCTTGAAAGCAATGTATGAGTAATTTATCCTCGTTCACATAACCCGTCATTTTTCGGCAAAACATGACCAGATGCGCCTTTGGACATCTTGTCCCATCATACTTCTCAAAATCAGGCACTTTGAACTTTGGGGGCAAAATCAGATCAGGTACCAAACTGAGTTCTTTGGCACCTAGTGCGGAGAAGACTTCAGTGCCTTTTATCACTTTGAGTCTTTCCTCTAGACTCCTATATTTTGCGTCATGGTTATCCAATTTCAACTTGGCTACCTCTGCTGGGTCATCCAGATCTGGAACTAGTGGATCAGCAGGACTAGCCCCAGGTTCGATCTTGAATATTCCTTGCCCCAAATTAGTGGGTGGAGCGGTGGCATAGGTCGATGTTCCAAGCACGTGGGTTCCCTTGAGTGTACCCTTTTGTGTTGTATATGCGGGCGGTGGAGTGAATCCCGGGGGATAGAGTGGATCCTGATCGTGGTGAATTCTTGACTGAGGTTCCACAACATCGGGGTTCTGCATGGGTCCTTTTCCTTTGACCAAAGTTGTCATCATCTCCATCATTTTAGCCATCTGATCTCTTTGCTCGAGTGATTCCTCTCGAGATCTCACTATTAGGTCTCTCGTCTCTTGTTGCGATTTGGCCAGTTGCTCTTGTAATTCCTTTTGAGCCCTTTCCAACCTTTCAATTTTCTCATTGAATTCAGCCTCCATCACTCTAGCTTGTCGGCGCATTTTATACTGATGACGTGGTTCCAGTCTTGTGGTATTACAACTGCGAATTATATATTTTGTCTTCAGCGACCGAGTATGGGATATGTAATGTATGGATGAATGCATGAATGAATGCACGAATGTCAAAATGTTAGTTATGCAAAGAATGCAAAAAATTAGTGTTGATTTCAAGATAGCCCCATATTTAGGCATTTCATTTATCAACATAGTCTATTACACAAAGTTTCCATTTTTCCAACGGTTACACAAATTTCCTAGCCACATTGCCTTGTTTCTTCACTTGTTCTAAAAACTCTGATATGCTCGATCTTTGGCTCGGAGGGAATTGGCAACTGAGATCTTCGGCTTCATCTGATAATTGAACAACTTGCATAGCCGCTTTGCGAATTTCATTGATCAAGAAGCCGAGTTGTATTTCTTTTTCTTTGAGAGTTCCTTCATACGCGTGAATGTCCCTATCGTACTGCTCACTCTTTTCTTCTAGAGCCTTCAGGAGGTAATCTAATTGTTGTTGACGAAATTGCAGCATATTTTCTAGATCTCGTATTGTCCTTTTTAATTCTTGATGTTCAGACTGACTATTTGCCAAATCTGCAGTCACTATTTCATACTCGGCATTCTTCTTTCTTAACTTTATCACAAATACACAGCACCTTTTCCTCCTCTTTATTTGCTTTTCCTTCCAAAACTCCATTCCTCCTTGATATTGCTAATTTCTTCCTTCCATTCTCATTGTCGACTTGCCCAACCCGCTATTCTTTATAGTGTTTCTTAATTTCTTGTTTTCCAAATGAAGGTCCCTTAAGTCGTTTCTCACAATCTCGGCTTCTCTTTGTACTTTTTCGTTCGGATCTTTCAACCGAACTTCAATCTTGATTGATAGTTTTCTTCTTGAAGGGCACTAAGGTCCCGAGACATCTTGGCCTTTTCTCGTTCAATTCTTGTCTTGCCATTTCTAGCTCGACGGCGTTTCCTCCGAGAAAGGATTACGGATGGTGTAGTTGGTTGACGAGATTTGCTGACTATTTACCCGTTGCTTCCTCCATATGTCGTAATCTTGGGTAAGGGTATCAGCATACAAAGCTAATTCCATGAAATAAATTTCCTTCCAAGACTTTGCAGTGTCTCGGACTCTCTTCATATATCCTTCACCCGTGAAAGCGAACTCGAATGTGCTAATCCTCCGCTTCGGGGAGGAATTGTCGCAAGAAAATTGCCTTTGGACCAATAGCGGAGCATATCCAACTCCTCCCCATAACCCAAGTAAAGGTACCCAATCTTGGCTTCCACATTTGTATAGCAGAACTGAAGGACGGATCCAGGGTGCTCTCCATGTTATATCCTCGGGGCAAAGGTTTTGAAAAACTGATACCCAATGTTGCTCGGTGACTTCCTTCGGCCATTCTTTCTTGAGGTAAGCTTCTAGCGGGGAGAATGTTTTAGAAAACTTATGGAACGGAGTGTGCTCTACCTTCCAGAAGTGACTCAAAATCCAAACATTGAGCAACTGAGCACATCCACTAAATCGTCCCTTTCCAACCCTTCGACAAGTACTCAAGGACCTGAAGGTCTCGGCTAGGATAGTCGGGACAGGGTCGACTCCTTGTTTTAACCTTTCAAGAAATCAACTATCGCAACTTCGAGATGTCCGAGAACTTTTGGGAAAATGACCAAACCATAAATGGCCAAAGCGAATAGATTTACCCTTTTCAAAGATGTCGGGATGGTTCGTAACCAAATCTCGTAGGGAGGACCATGGAATGCAAATGGTTTCATTCTTCTTTTTATCATTTTTTCGCCCATGCATTAGTCGTGTCTGCATCGGTCTCACTAACTTTTTCTTGAAGGTCATCGGCTTAGGCTCCTTCACATATATTTTGTCAATTGTATATTGTCGATGCGAGTAAAGCAACATACTCTTCTATGGTTGGAGTCATGTCTTCTTGATTAATGGTGAAACACCGATAAGTCGGGTCCCAAAACCGAACCATGGCTTGAATCAACTGCTCGTCTACGGATAGTGATCGGTGAGCTATATCTCTATACCTCCCAGTGAAAATGTCTCTAGTGTCTGAATCCCACTGATTCCAAATTCGAACCAAATCCTCAAAGTTATTTTGGCGAACATTTACAGTTATATGTTCGGGCAAATTGGCAACACATCCTTCCATTAGACTATCCCCCTTTTCTCTCTGAGTTTTTAGAGACCAGTCCCGAACCACGGCATTCTTCTCGGTTATTTGTGTAATTGACTCCTCCATCAGAAACCCGTTTTTTGGCAACCAACCTTTAATCAACACCTTCCTAATATGATGCCTATGATGCATGATAAAAATAAAAACAAAAACAAACAAACTTGGTTAATAAACACAACAAATATAATTTCAAAAACAAGCTAAACTATCCAATCCAATTATTTTGCATAAACAGTGTAAGTGAAAGGCAAAAGGCATTTTCCCCGTGTACTTATTTTGGTGACTATAAGCGGACGGAGGTTCGGCATGGCTCTAATTGGATAGCTCGTATGGTTCATTATATGCGCCTCGGTTCTAGAGCAATACTCGAATTGCTCGTACTATCAACTGCTAAGATCAAGACGAAGCCTCGGTCATAACCCATCACAAAGCTCACGAGTTCAATTCGAGGATTACATTTACTTATGCCTATGCGGAGGGCAAGTTAACTCACGAAAGCATAAGTCATATGTAACCCAAAGTATTCACTAGCTTTGCACGGAGGGACGAGTTAACTCACGAAGGCGTAGCGTTTACTTTCACTTAAACGGACGGAGCCCGGTAGAGAACTCATGTTATGCGAAAATGCAAGTGCACGTGTGTGGGAAAAACTCATAAACCTTTACGTTTTACTTAAAGAAACTAAACCAAAATTAAAACCATAAAATTGAAAACTGAAAAACAACCAAATAACAAGTTAGAAGAAATATTTACAACACGATACAAATGCATGAATTTTGAAAACGAGATTTTCGGATCACGACCCAAATATTTACTTTGAACAAAGAAATTTGAAAATTTTGACAAAACGTGTTTAATTCGACTCGACTCGCAAGCTTGGTCCCCAGTGGAGTCGCCAGTTGTAGCGACGTAAAAAAAAATTATTTGTTTTGGGGTAGCTAATTGTGGCAATTTATTGAGAACTTTAAAACTGAAGTTTGATTTTTTGAAACATAAACCTAAAAAAAGCAGAAATAAAGATGGGAGTCGCCACCGATCCTTTTTATAGGTATGATCGGACACCTAATAAATTTATTTTTTTTTAAAAAGAAGGCCTAGTTTAGGTCTACGTTAAAATCAGAGAAAAAGTAGGGTTCGGGAGTCGATTCTGAGGAAGGTATGAGCACCTCGTGACGCCCAAAATTGGTATCTTTTAAACATGTGTTGTCTTAATTTTCAAAAACTGCTAGTTCAATTTAAATTCCAATCGTGATCCAATTTAAAAGACGAGAACTTTCAATTTTTGATTTTTGAGAAGGATATACCGTTTTAACACGAGCCGACAAATTCCATCCAACATAGCGATGAAATTCCATCCTTCATATTCTTCTTCTTCTTTTCTCTTATAAATCCTCAAAAAAACTGGTTAGCCGAATTTCCATTGAAGCCAAACCTCGCATCTTTTCTTCCAAAATCGAAATCTTACTACTTTGAGGTACTGCAAAAGCCGAACCCTTGGTTGAGTATTTTTCCTTTCTTGTGCGGTAGTTGGATCTACAATCAATTGAGAGTAGTGTCATAACAATATAGGTAAACGCTCGAATCTTTCTTTTGTTATTCATGAATTAAGGTAAAAGCCGAAAAACTCCTATATGCAAAGGGTGCCTGTTGGTTGTACTCAAAGGGTTTAGTGGTGATATCTGATTTTTTTTTCCCTATAGTGTGGATTAAAGGCTACTAATCAAGGGCTTGGATATTTGGAAAGACCAGAGTTAGATCTAGTCCATTTTTTTTGGCAAAGGTAAGAACACTAGTGCCTAAAGTGTTAATGGTCGATTTTTAGTAAGGAGTTTTGCGATAAGTTGCTATGGATTTATAGTTAACGTATTAGTAATTGATTGTAGGCGCTCGTGTGTGGAACTCGTCGCTTTCATCACAAACAGTGTGTAAACGACACCCACTCATAGACTAGATCGGTAAAAGCGAAAAGTCGAAAAGCCATTTATGAACTTGCGGCGTCGCGGCGCTTGTAGTGGTTTGGTTGTTAATTTTGATAATCGCAAGCAGTATGATTGCAGAGTGCGTAATTTCGTGCACTTCGGTATATTTGGGCTTAATGGGTCGAAAATGAGTTAGTGGGCCAACGGGCCCAATTCGGTAAAAACGCTCGGTAAGTGCTTCTGTTAATGTGTTAATGGTTATAATATGTATGTAAACTCTAGAATAGTAAATTTTACTGAAATACCCCTAAGTATGAAAATTATCGTTTTACCCCTAGGTGCTAAATGACCGTTATACCCCTAGGGTTAATTTTGACTGAAATACATGATATTCTGATTCTGTTTGTTATATGCCATGACATGTATATCTGTTGCATGGGGTTGGGTTTTGTTATGGAGGAAGAACCCGTTCTGGTGGCTGTGCCACATATTCTGATATAAGCGACTTTCTTTGCGGATTATAGTTAGTCTTGTCGGTCGGTGCTAACACTCGTAAGTGTAGGGATGGTGTGGGTGATTTATTCTCCACGAAGTGTAGGGATAGATGGAGGAAGTGCGGGGTTGGATGGGGTTATCATGCATTAATCATATGAGATCTGCTCATTATGGGCCAACTGTATTGAAATGGGCCCAATCGTGTTAATATGGGCAAGGCCCAATATATCTCGACTTGTAATAGGGCTACGACCAGATTGATCTCGATATGGGCTAGGCCCAAGATACTCTGTTCTCGTAAGGGCTATGGCCCGATTAATCTTGATATGGGCTAAGGCCTAGTTAACATCGATTTGAATAGGGCTTAGGCCCAAGAAAGCTTGAACCGATTTGGGCTCGGTTGGGATACTTTACACACTGAGTTTTCCAAACTCACCCCCTTTTCCCATTTTTGCGGTGAGCCTTAGATCGATGGACTTGGAGTCAAGGGGATTCAGAGTGGCCACGAAGATTAAGTTTCTGCTTTAAAATAAGTTTCGCATTTATTATTTTGATCATTTTATTCGGTTTAAGTTGTAATAAGGCCGCTCTTTTTATTATTTTTAATATTTTGGGTTATTAAATTGGTTAGCTCTAAAGCGCTTTTATAAAATTACTTATTTTCAAAATATCACGATTTTGAGCAAAGCTTCCATAGCGTAAATGTTTTCAAAGGAAATACATATTTTAAATAGACTTAAACTTAATTTGTTGTTCGTGGACAAGCAATATGCTTTAAGTGTGGCAATGGATGTGTGCATGTCCGATTGGATCCATGAAGAGCTTGGTACTTAAGCAATCAATAGACTCACCACCTCTTTTCGCTTCCTACCGTGCATGCCTTCCATTCACTTTAAGCCATAACAAAGAAGGTTTGATTTCTCGATACTTAACTGCTTTTTAAAATAACATGTTTCGCCACTACAAAGGTTTATAAGTTTTCAAAGTTTCCCATAAGATTTTACAAGGTTGTTAACAATTTTTTGATTATTACAATGAATCACGTTTTGGAAAAAAATAAGGCTAAAGTTTTATACAAGTTTAAACGATAAAAGTTTCTAAACATCAAGAAGGGTTTTCAATGAAAACATGGTTTTCGAAAAACACTTCAATGTGACACGCCAGATTCGGTCGTAACTTCTGGGCCGAGTTTGGGGTGTTACATTTAGTGGTATCAGAGCCTAGGTTGCAACAACTCGACTGTGGATATGGTCCAAAAGTTTTTATAAAATTTTGAAATCTAGTTCTATGGAAAAACACTAAAATTGATTTTGTGAAAATGATAGAAAATTCTTTTAAATTTTATTTTCAAAATGCACAAAGAATAAATTTGAATTCTTGATTTACGAAGAAGTGGCTCATCAATCCCCGCACCAAGTCTGTAAGTACCTTTTCTAAACTTCAATAAGTATCAGTTATATTACTGAGACTCTGCTATGACATTGTAGTTAAAGCTATATTGAGACTATAAGATTGAGACTGTAGCTAGGCTGAGAATTGTGAAAGCGAACTCTGAAACTCTATCTCATGCATAAAACTCTTTATACGAGACAATTCGATAGATACAATGAGCACACGTGGTACTCGTGGGCCGGGTACTAGGGGCGTGGTAGAGGCCGTAGAGGGCTCGAGTGAGTCCCTTGCCTCGATACTATACTGTGGTGGACACTAGTAAGACACCGCATCGCCTTCTGACGAGATAGTGGGACAAGACCGTATGATCGTGCGGCTAGGGATGACGACCGTCCCAAGCCATGCTTCAGATTCTAGAGAGGGTCGCTAGACCCAACACCGTACCGAAGCCGTGGGTCGGGTTTGAACGTCTCCGATCGAATGGAGCGAAGTTTTAAGGGTATTTCGAGTAGCCCAATGTGGTGAAATCTTGGTTGGAAGCCACGGAGAGAATAATGGATGACCGGATTGCACTGAACAAAAAGTGAAAGGGCGATATCACTACTTAGGGAGGAAGCTTACCGGTGGTGGTTGATCGTGAAAGAGGGTATCCAACTCGAGCGGATTACACAGGAATTCTTTAAATTCGCATTTCAAGGGAAGTATGTTGGGGCAAGCTATGTAGATGCGGAGGAAGGAATTCTTAAACTTAACTCAAGGGATCGGTCTGTGGTGAGTATGAGGCGAGTTTTTGCGACTTAGCCGATATGCCCGTGGAATAGTAACAGAGTACTGAACCTTGTGTTCGGTTCGAGGATGGCCTCCGGATAGTCTACTGGTATTAATAGCTCCACGAGAGGAGCGAGATTTTATGCATTAGTAGAAAAAGCTAAAATAGCCGAGGATGTGAAGCCTACCGAGCGCCAGAGCCGAGAAGAAAAGGAGTAGAAACAAAATGGATTTAAAGCCTTCCAATTCGATCAAAGGCACGTGAAAGGCGCCAGGCGATGGGTCGATCCGAAATGAAGCCCTATTCTTCTGTTAGATTACTACCTTGTGTTGATTGCGGGAAAAGCCATTATGGCGAATCTTTGGAAAAGGATTGGAGCTGTTTAAGATGCGGATCGATGGAGCATCGTTTCAAAGAGTGTCCCGGAGACCGATTATGGACAAACTACTAGTACGGGTAATATACACCACGAGGGTGGTCGTGACCAAAGAAGAGTCAGTAGCAATGGAATGGGTCGTGGTCGTGGAGCACCGAGATAGGGGTATGGGACATCTTGAGGCGAGACATCCACTTTGGTCTATGCAAAGATGTTGTCGTGAGAATGGAGACGCCCTAAGCGGATCTTGGTACGCATTTTCTCTCATGGTGTATTAATTACTTAATTTACAATTAGAGCTAGAGTCGCAGCAGAAGCATAGTGGTTTGACTTGAGTAATCTGATTAGTTGATAGTTGGAAATTTCGAGGACGAAATTTTTTAGGGATAGAGTTGTAACGCCCAAAAATTGGGCCTAGAAGAGTTGGGCTTTGAGTCCAGGATTCGGATAGAAGAAAACACGAATATTGAGAAGTTTTGAATATTACTAATGTTTAAAATATATATATTGATAAAATATTTATGTTAGTACTAATATTTTAATTTTTATGAAAATTATTATCATTATAATTATTAGATACAAATATATTTATAAAATTATTGTTGTTAATTTAGTGTTTAAATTAAATTATTATTAGAAAATTTTATTGTATCTATTTTTATTGATTTATGGAAATTATAATTATTATTAGGAAAAATATATATATATTATCGTATTTGAAATTTTCATTATTATGGTTATTATTATTATTATTATAGTTTTAAATAAATTTAGAAGTATTTAAAGTATGGGAAAAATTCGATCCAAGACTCTAGCAAAAATAATTATTTTTGTTTTTTTAGGGGATCTGGGCAATAGGCCTTATTAATAATTTGGGCTGAGTTTTAGCATAAATGAGCACCTGGCCTAGTGGCTAAGCATGCTAGGTAGTGGGAAGGAGAGTTGGGGTTCGACTCCCAACAGATGCAAAAGAGTTTTATTTTTTCTTTATATCAGGGAACGACGCAGAGAACTGTTATATAAAGTTGGGGTTAAAAGGTAACACAAAAGGGAAGCTCGGCCCAGTGGCAGAGGCGCTGGGAGTGTGGTATAGTGCCTAGGTTCGAGGGTTGGCACACGCAAAGGCTTGTTTTTATTTTAATAAGCCAGATCGCACTAAAATAAGGTTTAAGAATAATTGCGACCGAGCTATGTCACAAGAAGCGCCTGTGGCTCAGTGGCTGTAGCGTGCTGGGTATATAGAGAGGGCGCAGGTTCGAGTCTGTATGCAGGCGAATTCTGTTTAATTTTTAAAGTGGGTCAGAACTGAAGCAGGTAAGGTTTATAATTAATTGTGACCATGTATTAGCAAGGAAGAAAGCATGGTGCAGTGGCCAGTAGCACGGGGGTGGGCGCAAGGCAGACGGAGGTCTGGGGTTCGAGCTGCAGTTCGGGCATGCAAGGTTTGGGTTTTTTTGCTGCATGCGTGGGGAGGAATTGGGGTCTGACCAGGACTCTTGGCAGCATGCAGAAGCGGTGCAAGCAGGTGGATAATGCTGATCGGTTGGGGAGTTTGAATGAAATTCAAACTTCAAATTTGGCCAAAAATCAAGGAGCAAATTAGGGAATTGAAATTTAAAAAGAATTCCTCATTCGGCCATAGCTAAAGAGTGCCGAATATTTTAGGCCTTTAGGATTTATTTTTTTTCCTTCTTCTATTTTCTATTCTTTTCTATATCTCTCATCTCTTCCCCTCTTCTCTCTTCTTTCTCATCTTGTTGATTCTCATCCTATCTTTTTCCCGATCCTAAATCCTTCATATTCTTCTTCTTCTTTTCTCTTATAAATCCTCAAAAAAACTGGTTAGCCGAATTTCCATTGAAGCCAAACCTCGTATCTTTTCTTCCAAAATCGAAATCTTACTACTTTGAGGTAATCCGTAAAGCGAACGCTTGGTTGAGTATTTTTCCTTTCTTGTGCGGTAGTTGGATCTACAATCGATTGGGAGTAGTGTCATAACAATATAGGTAAACGCTCGAATCTTTCTTTTGTTATTCATGAATTAAGGTAAAAGCCGAAAAACCCCTATATGCAAAGGGTGCCTGTTGGTTGTACTCAAAGGGTTTAGTGGTGATATCTGATTTTTTTTTCCCTATAGTGTGGATTAAAAGCTACTAATCGAGGGCTTGGATATTTGGAAAGACCGAGTTAGATCTAGTCCATTTTTTCGGCAAAGGTAAGAACACTAGTGCTTAAAGTGTTAATGGTCGATTTTTAGTAAGGAGTTTTGCGATAAGTTGCTATGGATTTATAGTTAACGATTAGTAATTGATTGTAGGCGATTCGTGTGTGGAACTCGTCGTCATTTAACACAAGCAGTGTGTAAACGACACCCACTCATAGACTAGATCGGTAAAAGCGAAAAGTCGAAAAGCCATTTATGAACTTGCGACGTCATGCGCGCTTGTAGTGGTTTGGTTGTTAATTTTGATAATCGCATAGCGATATGATTGCGAGTGCGTAATTTCGTGCACTTGAAGATATTTGGGCTTAATGGGTCGAAAATGAGTTAGTGGGCCAACGGCCCAATTCGTAAAAAACGCTTCGGTAAGTGCTTCATTAATGTGTTAATGGTTATAATATGTATGTAAACTCTAGAATAGTAAATTTTACTTGAAATACCCCTAAGTATGAAAATTATCGTTTTACCCTAGGTGCTAAATGACCGTTATACCCCTAGGGTTAATTTTGACCTGAAATACATGATATTCGATTACATTTGTTATATGCCATGACATGTATATCTGCTGCATGGGGTTGGGTTTTGTTATAGAGGAAGAACCTGCTCGGTGGTCGTGCCACATATTACGATATAAGCGACTTTCTTCATGATTATAGTTAGTGCCGCAATCGGTGCTAACACCGTAAGTGTAGGGATGGCGTGGGTGATTTATTCCCACGAAAGTGTAAGGATGGACGGAGGAAGTGCGAGGTTGGATGGGGTTATCATGCATTAATCATATGAGATCGATTTCATTATGGGCCAATCTGTATTGAAATGGGCCCAATCAGTTAATATGGGCAAGGCCCAATATATCTCGACTTGTAATAGGGCTACGACCAGTTGATCTTGATATGGGCTAGGCCCAAGATACTCTATTCTCGTAAGGGCTATGGCCCAGACACATCTTGATATGGGCTAAGGCCTAGTTAACATCGATTTGAATAGGGCTTAGGCCCAAGAAAGCTTGAACCGATTTGGGCTCGGTTGGGATACTTTACACATCGAGTTTTCCAAACTCACCCCTTTTCCCCATTTTTGCAGTGAGCCTTAGATCGATGGACTTGGAGTCAAGGGGATTCAGAGTGGCCACGAAGATTAAGTTTCTGTTTTCTTTAAAATAAGTTTCGCATTTATTATTTTGATCATTTTTATTCTGGTTTAAGTTGTAATAAGGCCGCTCTTTTTATTATTTTTAATATTTTGGGTTATTAAATTGGTTAGCTCTAAAGCGCGTTTTATAAAATTACTTATTTTCAAAATATCACGATTTCCGAGCAAAGCTTCCGCAACGTAAATGTTTTCAAAGGAAATACATATTTTAAATAGACTTAAACTTAATTTGTTGTTCGTGGACAAGCAATATGCTTTAAGTGTGGCAATGGATGTGTGCATGTCTAGGATTGGATCCATGAAGAGCTTGGTACTTAAGCAGTCCAATAGACTCACCACCTCTTTTCTGGCTTCCTACCTGGTGCACAGCTTCCATTCACTTTAAGCCATAACAAAGAAGGTTTGATTTCTCGATACTTAACTGTTTTTAAAATAACATGTTTCTGCCACTACAAAGGTTTATAAGTTTTCAAAGTTTCCCATAAGATTTTACAAGGTTGTTAACAATTTTTTGATTATTACAATGAATCACGTTTTGGAAAAAAATAAGGCTAAAGTTTTATACAAGTTTAAACGATAAAAGTTTCTAAACATCAAGAAGGGTTTTCAATGAAAACATAGTTTTCGAAAAACACTTCAATGTGACACGCCAGATTCTATCGTAACTTCGGGGCGGGGGTTTGGGGTGTTACAATTAAAACGATAATATACATATGTATACACCTAACAAGGATATATAATAATAATAATAATAATAATAATAATAATAATAATAATAATAATAATAATAATAATATTGAAACACAAAAGCCATTATAATAAAAATATTAAAATAAAGTAATAGAAACATTACTACATATATATATATACATATATGAAGATATACACTAATGTATTTCAATAACAATAATAATAATAATAATAATAATAATAATAATAATAATAATAATAATAATAATAATAATAATATTGAAATGCAAAATATTTAATAAAGAAACAAAATAAATAAAAAAGGACTAAAATTGAACAAATAACAAAGTTCTGGGGCAAATATGAAAAGAAATAAAGAGAAAAGGGCTTATTTGAGCGCGCACAAAACAAAGGGGGACCGAAACAGCAATTATTATCTCCCATTAAAACGCAGCACATTAGCGGGGACTAAATCGAAAAGCGCGAAAAATTATGGGGCCAAATTGAAAATAGAAAAAAATGACTTAATTGCAAAACCTTGAAAAAGCGGAAGGACCGCGCGCATAAATAACCCATTCAAACAAAACAAGAGGATCCTCCTGGCGGGTCGGGTCGGATGGGTCAGGCATGGCCAAAACGACGTCGTTTTGGGGCTTAAGTGTAACCCCCAAAACGACGTCGTTTTGGAGGGCTATATAAGGCCTAAAATAACCAAAAAAATCATTTGGGGAGAGGAAAGGAAAAAAAAGAGAGAGGGAAGAGAGAAGGAGAGAGAGGGAGGAATCGGCCAGGGCGATCACCGACGACCACCGGAGGCTCATGAAACCCTGTGTAAACCACCACGCAGTGATTTTAAAAAATATTTTTTTTGTATATTTTTTGTATATTTTTTTGTATATTTTTTTATGTTTTAATATATATAGGTTAAAAAAACTTAAAACCGAATTTAAAATAGAAAGAAAAGAAATCACCTTAGGTTTTTTTTTTTAAGCTTTCAATCCTTTGATCTTGGTATTTTATACTTGAATGCTATTTCAGATTTAAACGCTGATTGAATCACTATATTGAATCGAGATTGGATGTTTCACTTTCTTGTTTTTGTGCTCATTTCTCACTGCAAAAATGAAAGAGAAAAAAGAAGAAGAGTCCCCTTACAATCTTTTTCATTCGGCTTTTATAGCTTTATTTACAAACTATTTTTTTACTATTTCTACTATTGTTGCATGTTTGCTTCCTTCCTCTGTCTTTGCAGGTGCGGTAGGAGTGTGTGATGGTGTTGGTGGCGAGCGGATGGGAGAATGGGAGTGGTGCTGGTGGCGAGCTGACATGGGAGAGTGGGAAGAGGCAAGTGGGAGTCTAGGGTTTTGGGATTGGGCTTGGATCTTTGGGCTAGGTTAATTTTAGGTTTTGGGTTTGAGGATGGGTTAAATGGTTTAATGGGCCTGGGTATTTTGTAAACGGGCCAAAATTGGCCTACAACAGTCTTCAATCATTTATTCTCTTCCTCTAATGCCAAATTCTACACCTGTATTTCTTGGAATTTCCTCTCTCAGTACTCAGCTCTAGCCTTTTCTTCTTGGACCTCCTTCTGCCACTGATTCGAAGATCCTCCTACTCTCGCCCTTCTCAAGGCTACTTGTGCCCTTTTGTAATGCTCCCTTAGATCATCTCGATCTTCCTCAATCTTCCTTTTTTCTTTCCTCTCTTTCTCGACTTCCATCTTTTGAACATTAACGTCCAAACTCAAGTACATCTTTTCTTCTTCGAGCTTTGCTATCCTGCTCTCGAACTCCAAGCTTTGTCTCTCGAACTCCTATTTCATAATTTCTAACTCTGAGGGCCTTACTTGCAAATATTCCTCCATTGGTTGAGCTCCTTCCATACTTGGCTTAGGGATATTATCATTAACTCTTCTACCTCTCCATTCTATGTATTTCGGTGTCGTAGCGGGGCTAATAACTTTTCCTCTCAATCGACAAGTCTTCTTCCAAGCACTAGAAACTTCACTAACCCTCCTCTTGTAATCGGCTCCTCTATATACAAACTCACTTTGAGCCAACCCTTGAGTCGCTGGTATGAACTGTCTCAATCCATGCTGCCTCAGTACGAGCAAAAGGGCATAGCCAATGGCACCCCAAATCCCCAATAGGGGTACCCAATCAAAATTACCGCATCGGTAAAAAACCTCACCAGACATCATCCACGGAGCCCTCCACTCGACATCTTTCAACTGAAGGTTCTGAAGTAACGCTATCCAATTCTTTTCTAGAACATCAACTCTCCCGGTTGAAGCTACTATATCTTTCAACAATGAATAATCCTCAAAGTAAACCTGACAAACCACCCTATCTATCAACTGGTAATAACTATAGAACCAAGCCAAAAGCAACTGAGCACACCCTATAAACCTGCCAGCACCAGCCCTCCTACATGCACCTAAAGACCTAAATGTTTCCGCCAAAATTGCAGGGACAGAAGTGACCTTTTTACTGAGTCGATGAAAAAGATCCGTGGTTGCCTCATCCACATATCCCAAAGCCCTAGGGAAGACCATCAATCCATAAAAACATAGGGCAAAAACATCTATCTTCTTTGTCTCATCAGGGTGTGTCAGAATCAAATCTTTCAAAGCATCCCACGAAATGCACTTGCACTCACCCTTTTCTTTAATTTGGGCTGTGGCCTACTGATCACTCATCCCCGTAATAATCATCAATTTTTTTCAAAAGGTAGGGACACAAGGAGCTCGGGAATAGATCCTATCATTCTGAAACTGGGGACAACGAAGTAAAACAGCGTACTCTTCCACAGTAGGTACCATGTCTACCTCCCCAAAAGTAAAGCAACTGTACGCTGGGTTCCAAAACTGAGCAAAGGCTCTGAATAAGTGCTCGTCTATCTGAACATCAAGCAAGTAAGGTAAGTCTCCATAGTTACCGTAAAATAATTGTTTAGTCTCTTTGCCCCACTAATCCCTTAAGCTCCTGGAGATTATTCTGCGTGACGCTAATACGAGTGTAATCTGACAACTCCGATATGTATCCCTCAGCTATACTATCTCCCTTTTCTAGTTGAGTTTGCTCGGACTATCTGTGGATGTTAACGTTGCCTTCCACTTTATCAAGAAGTCCATTCTCCATAATAAAACTTCCTAACTTAGAAACTGACCGTAAACCGATATCTTTGTAAATGAAAAATGACATGCAAGCAAAAGAAAAGAGATAGTCAGTATCACATGATATCAATAAATTTCATTGATAACTTATAAGGGTAATGTCTAAGTTGGGCTTATACGGTCATTCGACATGGGGTTGGTTCTAAAGTTTGAGGTACCCGAACCAGCAGATTCCTCGATCCTCACCCATTATAGGCTCATTTGAATCGAGTTCAGTTCAGGGAAATACATTTCCATATGGCTACACGGAGATGAAAATCTCACGAAACCATAGGTACGGATGTATCCCGAAAGTGATCCACTATCCTGCACGGAGGCGAATACCTCACGAAGGCGTAGCTTCTCACTCCCACTTAAGGGTGTGACCACAACGGTCATGGAAATGCAATGCGATCAAAATATAGCATGCAATAATACAAACACATATAATGCAAAGAGGATTAAATTTTAAAATTTTTAATTTCCGACATTAAGACAAGAGATAATCAATTACATGGCCTGACTCTCTTGTTAGTCCCCAATGGAGTCGCCAAGCTGTCGAAACCATTTTCAAATCGAGTTTTGGAAAATGGGAATCGATTTTGAAAACGAAAACGGGAGTCGCCACCAATCTTTTTAGGTGTGATTGGATCACCTTTAAAACATTTTGTTTTAAAATCATTAGTTTTAGTCCACGAAATAAAAGAACGGGTTCGGGAGTCGGTTACGTACGAGGAAGGATTAGCACCCTCGTAACGCCCAAAAGTTGGTACCTAATTGATTATCAAATGTCTTTAATGTCGGAAATTTAAAAAAAAAAATTAAGATGTAGTCCTCTTTAAAATATTTTAACTTTGAAAATTGGGATTCACTCTCGTCAAAGTATTGACATTAAGTTAACCCTTTTTGAAATTCCTATCTCGAAACAGCAAAACGCTATATCCAATAAGTTAGGACATATTGCTTTGAAATTCCAAGATAGTGGCTTGCGTTTAGAAAACCCTTAAAAAAAACTTAGAAGGGTACTTAATTATTCGAATTCAACGAGAAAAGTGGCAACCCAATAAGTTAGGGCACTACTTTCTCAAAATTTCCAAACACCAAGCATTGCCTTTATATTTTTTGAAATCCTTGAAGTCTCATTTTTAAAATCGATGCATGAAGGAGCGCATTAACATGATAAAACATAATATACAAGATAGTGTCGTAATTATTTTTTGAAAACGGGATCGACTTTGGTTTTGAAAGTGAAATTAAAACGGGAACGGATTTGAAATTCGATCCTTTCTATTAATATCGATTTTAAAATTCTTGAATTAGCTCAAATCGATTGTTTAAAGATTTCCTTATCTCGAGATATCGAAATATCACATCCCGTAAGTTAGGACACAATACCGTGAATTACCAAGCACAAGGTCGTCTTTTAATTTAAATGAGAGTTTTGTGTGTTTTAAAACTCGAAAAGGATATTTAGCTATTTAGAAATAACGAGAAAATCGAAACCCCGTAAGTTAGGGCACAATTCCTCGATATCTCAAAATGCATAACATTGCCTTATTTGGAAAATTTCGTTTTTGAATAGTAACGAATGCAATATTTAAACAACAAGTGTTATTTATTTGGAGTAAAAGTGGGACGATCCATATTGGATAAAACGTTGAAGTTTAATACACGATACGGTGACGTGAGATAAAAATATAGTAATGTGCATAGAATGATAGTGCGTGGAATAATAATGCATGAATAAAATATTACACTAGTGAATGACAATAATATGAAAATATAAATAACGAATCATAGTACATTCAATAGCAACAATCATACAACATTTAAATGATAACATCAATAAATAAGGACCAATGAATTAAATGATAAAAAGTATAAAACAAATTAAAATAAATAAAGTGTGAACAAATGATAATAAATGAGTTTAAAATAAGTAATATAAAAAGGTGTCTTAAAAATCCATTACCACACAAAGTAGAATTTAAAAAATGAATAATTTTAAAATATATAATATGTATATATAAAAGGGTAAAATGATATGTAAAAAAACCTAAAATAAATAATAATAAAATCATTTGAAATAAGTAAAATGGGTTTAAAATAAGGTATATAAAATAATTTTAAAATAAGTAATATATAATAGTTAATTTAAAATGATATATAACAAGTTTAAAAAACATATAATATGTAAAAGAATTAAAAGGACAATATAAATATACTTTGTAATAGTAACAATTCAAAGATAATAAAGAGAGAGTTATTTGAAATACATAATATACAATAACTTAAAATATATAAAAAATTTAAAATAAATATATAATAATTTTAAAGAATTATAAATATCTAAAAGCTTGAAATAAACTATATGTATACATATATATAATAGGTAAGGAATAAAACCAATAAATAATACATATAAAGTAGATTAAGGTAATATATATATACATAAAGCAAGTTAAGATAAATAATAAGAATTTGAATAATCAACACATTAAAATAAGTTAGAATAGATGTAAATAAGTAACATATAAAATACTTGAAATAATATGTACATAAAACAAACACAAAAAAAGGTCAATAAGTGAATTAAATAGATTTAGGTCATGGCTAAAAATAAATTAAAATTCGAGGTATAAAAGTATAAATACTGAAAAGTTAATTAAGGATAAAAAACGAAAACCAAATAGGATCTGAGGGCTAAATTTTAAAACAAAAGAAGACAGAAAATGGGGCTGATTGAATGGGGGTTGAAAAGGGAAATGACTAATTGCATAAATCCCCCTTTTAGGGAAAATTCCAAACCCCCCCACTATACCAAACGGCATCATCTCATCATCATCATTTAAAAACAAAACCTTTCCTTTTCATTTCATCTCCAGTTCCATTTTTTTTCAACAGAAAGCCCTTTTTTTTTTTTTTACTTTCTCTCCTTTCCCTTTTCTCCCCCCCTCCCCCCTGTTTCTCTCTTTTTGGCTAGGGTTTTAAGACCCATCCTTGCCACCGTCGTCCCGACTTGGCTATGGGTGATGGTTAAAACTGCAAGGGACGTTTTTAGGCCCGTTTCAGAGCTATTCAAAGGCCACGTTTCCTTTAGCCCGAAGACGAGAAGGAAGGTGATCCTTTTACCCCCTTTGGAATCGACTCTGTCAACGGAGATGAGGCTCCGTCGGCGCGACTTAGGTGCGGTCCAGGTAAGTGTTTCCTTCCTTTTTGTTTAGAGAATAAATTTCTAAAAAAAAATATGATATGAAATATAAAAAATACCAAAAGAACATGAAAATAGAAATCGAAATCGACCTTTCCTCTTTTTTTTTTTTGCTTTTTTGATTGCTTAATATGCGTGATACAATTTTTGTATCTTGAATTCCCCCTCCAAATTTTCTTTTTTCGGTTTTTATAACCGATTACAAAGACTCCCATTCCTTTGTTGTTGTTGTTGTTTCTTGTTGTTTGTGTTTGCAGGGTATAGGGGTGTCAGACGCGTGGAGCGTGGTGACCAAGGCTGAGGGGCATGCGTGGAACGTGGTGACCAAGACTGAGGGGCATGCGTGGGGCGTGGTGGCCAAGGCTGAGGGGTATGGTTGCTGAAAAATTTTAGAATAGTTGGCTAGTTGGGCTTTTAGGGTTTAGTTTTAGGCCTATTGGGTTTGGGCTTGTAAAATTATTTGTTGGGCTGTTATACTTTATTTGTTTATGGGCCCGGGCAACATTGGGCTTGTACATTGTTCTGATTAATTAATTAGAATAATTGAGTTAATTATCGAATTAATTATTTAATTTAGTATTTATAATGATTAATGAATTAGTTAGTTAGAATTGAGTTAACTATTTATTCCGATCCTTATAATGATTGATTCTACTAAAATTAATGCAACTTAAAAAGAAAACATAGAAGCATACTATTTAAACTATATTCGGCAATTGGACGGATTGAGTTAATTTTGACTTGAGTCAATTTAAATATGTTATTTTTAGGTTTTATAATTTTTAGGTCATTTTGAGTTTTAAAATTTCTAGATTCGGATTATTTTATAGGTTTCGCTCAGGTTATATTTTAGGTCATTTTTAGTTTGAGCAATTAAGGTATGGGTCAACTGAATTTTTTATTCGGGTTTTTATATCGAAAGATCTCGAGTTTAGGTCAGGTTAGGTCTTTTTTGGTCATTTCATATTTGAGTCATGTTGGGTTTGAGCCATTCAAGTTTGAATAATTTCTGATTTGATTTATGTTCAAGTCAAGTTGAATGAGTTTAAATTGCTCACTTTTTATGATCAAATAGTATTAGATTAAATTTAGATCTGAATTTATCAAATCAAAATTTCAAATTTAAATAAAAACCAACCGAATTAATTTAAATAAAGAGAAGGAATAAATGTTTTCTAATTTTCAAACTCGAAACTAATATCAACCAACCTTACTACTATACCCGTTAACCAATCCAGGAATTAATAAAACTAATTTGAATGAGTGAAGTTCATCCATTCCCTAACGGCTCCCACCATCCCCACCAGCCCCTCTTGGAACCATGCAATAACATCCCCGTTCTACAAGACATCAACAGTACCACATATAAAAATGACAAAAAAAATTTGTGACTTGTCATTCCTTTATTTCATTACTAGAAATTCTTAGAGATTGTGTTTTCTTAATTTCGTTATTTGTTAAAAAAATAAATACAGTGACAAAATAAGGAGATCTATGGGGGCAAAGGGCTAAGGGCTGAACTTTCGTGGTACGGACCATACAACACAAGTTGAATCCGTATAGAATTATTTTTTTTTTATTTGACTTTGATTAGAACAATGTTTTTCAACTCTTAAATAAATGTAGTCGAAACAATTATTGTATTATTTGTTTTTCAATATTAGTGAATTTTTCCTCCTTTGCCTGTGTTTTTCCCCGAAAAGATTTTCACGGTAAATCTGTATATTCTTATTTTTTTTCCCTATTACTTTACAATCATTCTACCACCATTATCGGTATTTAATATAATAGATATGATACTTTTTCCTTAAAGGCAAGCATGCTAAAAAAGGTTAAAATTACTACGTACCAGCCACTTTATGCTTCATGTTATGTCCCAATTCAACATTAATTTCGATTTGCCAATTGATCACATAGATAGAAACAAAACCTTGAAGCACTTGAGGCTATGGTTGAAGCAGAAGCTAGCAAGGTTTCGGTTGTACGGCACTGCTCTCTCTTTGATATTAGATCTGCCCATTATATGGTTATTAGTAGGTCCAAATTGATAGTACTATTATTTGTTGTCATTTAAATAATGACGTAGAACTATTTTTACTGTTGTTTAATTAGTTACTCAATATCATATGAAAATACAATTAACCATTCAATCGATGATAAATTTATATGTCACCCAGATAATTTAATTTAATTTTAAAAGAATTTTCACATTATCTTTTTTTTTGTATAACTAATGTATCTTTCATGTCAACTTTACAATTTATGAAGACTAATTTTTTTAGGGTTTGTGGCAATACCTCTTAACAATATCACCGTTCGAATTTGAATTTTATCCTTAGACGTGTGATATATCTTACTACTATACTTATTTTTGACAACAATTACCACTCCTATCAAATTTTTTGTATCATTACAAATTTAGGAATAGGGGTTTTAAGATTTGAATCGTGGCCATTGGTATCAAAAAATAATCTTATTATTACCGCTGTGAATTTATTGACATTACTTGCTATTTATTTAGGGCTACAAATAATAAAGTGATTAGATTATATCAAATTAGATAAGAAATTAAATTTTAAATTTTAAATGAAATTAAAATAAAATAGATAAAAGAGAGATAATAGAGGTAGGTGTAGGCATGAAACATACTAGGAGTAAGAGGATGCCCCTTACATCCACTGCATTTATTATTTTGGTCAATAAAACAACATTTAATTATGACAACGGTCCACCATAAATTCACATATAGATTGGTCATATTAATCTATTTAGATTTTATTTATGGTGTAGTCTTTGTTCTCGTGGAGCCCTTGAAATTGCCATCGTGGTGGCCATTGAATCATGAAATTTTAATATTATATAACAAACATAATGTTGTTGCACCCAATTTGAAGTATATTTTTGGGTTAATTGCAATAATGTATTTTTTCATTTAAGAGTATAATGAAAATAACTAGATAAACAAATATTTAGCTTTTGAATTTGATAATTTTCTTCACCTTAGCTTTTGAAATTCTTTTATCCACATTAGCCCTTATATATACTTTGTAATTTTTCTCAATTTGGTCCTTAATTTAAGATTCCATTAAAATGTGATGACATGTATTCAAAATTTGTGTCATGTCATCACTTAAAAATTTTAAAATATTTATATAAAATTTAAAAAATACAAAAATTAGAAGAAAAAACTATAAAAGCTTTTAAATTTAAAAATTCAACTGTTGATGTGGCACAATCATCAATTTTAATGAAATCAAGTTTAAGAATAAAATTGAAAAAATTATCAAGTTTGGGGATGAAAAAATTTAAAACCAAATGTTGCTTTAACCTTTAATTAATTAATTTCACCAAAATAAAGAGATGAAATTGCTAGGAATTAAACCAAATTCTCATGTCCCTTTCATTTCGTATTTTCATATGAAAAATAATCATCTAGTTTATTGGGTAAATTCAAATTATTAGATTTCAAAAATAAAATTAAAAAATTGAAATATGTGATAACAATAATAATAACAATATATTTAAATATTTTATTAATTTAGTGCCATCCACTAACCAAATCAAGTCAGTTGTGAAATTATCAAAAAACCTTTTATTTATAAAATAACAAATATTATTTTGAGGGTATTATTGCCTTTTATATAGGAAAATACATGTGCATTGAGTATTTGAGCTTGAGACCTCATTACATTTAGGATAAATCTCCAAAACCACAATGTAATGTTATACATGATTTTTTTAATTTAATATATGAGATTTTAATTTTATTCATTAAAAAATTAACATCATTATCGATATAAGACCATTTTACATTTACATATTAAATACAAAAATAATTATATTTATCTAATATAAAATAAATTTAAATATATGGAATTAAATCAAAATCAAAATTTTACGTATAGAATTGAACTGAAATCAAAATTTAATGCATATAATTTCACAAAATAAAACTATATCAAATTGCATATTAAATTAAAATTCATGTATAGCTTTAACATTTATTCATTACATTTATAAATTCAATATTTAATTTTTATATTGTAAGAGTAAAAAATTCTAGTAGGAAAATTTAACGAAAGTGATTGAACAAATTGTTTGAATTTCATTACTAAATATTTGCATTTGAACTTTTCCATTATTATTGTAATATTATTAATTATCTTAATATATTTTAATTATATTTAACTGATTAAATAATATTATTTTAAATTAACTAAACGAAATTAAAATATTTTATTTTAATAAATTAAAAGATAAATACATAAAATCATAATTAATAGAAATTTCACTAGTATTTAAATAAGACAGATATGTTACAGTACTGGTTTTATAACCAGAAAAAATAAAATTCTCCTGCATGAAAATATATTTAAAGGAAGATGATAGAAAGGAAGACGCAAGTTTGTAAATATATATATATATATATATTATATAATTCAAGGTTTGGTTTTCTGGGTATAGATGTAATCAATATGAGCTGCAAGTGTTCTTCTCATCAAGCATTCTTCTTCTTCTACAATTCCCTCGCAGCTATCGTCCAACTCAACCTTCTGGTCTGCTTCACCTTCACCCTGAAATAATATTTTCAATATAAAAAATAATAAGACCCTTTACTAATTTTTTTAATGATAATTAAGAACAGAAGGTGAAATTGATTTTAAGTTTTGGAGAAAATTCAATTAAGTACTGGAATAAGCATACCAGATGTACTTGAGTTATGATTGGAGTATTCTTAGCATGTTGAACTGAAGATGCAGTTTCTGGGCGACCAACAGCAATGGGAGAAGATAATATGAAGAAGAGGAGGAACATGGTGATCATGCAAGAGAAGATGACCTTACAATCCATTTTTCTGCTTCTTCTTTTTTTATTTTTTGGGGTTGAGAGATTTGGCAAATTAAGAGGAGATGGTTGGGAAGGAATGAGTGTGCAAGGTGAGTGGTTCAATTTATAGAGATTGCCAAGATTCGAGGGAAATTATAAATTGTTATTTAAATTTACGTATTGAAGATTTTTGGGAGATAAGATTTGATGCAGAGTTATTACGTAAGTTTTATGTATATTAATGAATAATGGATGATTGGTAAAATAAAAAATAGGAGAAATTATTTTATGAACCATTCTCACCACATTATTTATTGTTTCTTTCTAATTATATAATGACAGTTTAACAATTTTTTCCATATTATTAACACATAATTTTGATAATTTTTTACCTTGAACCCTGAATCCTAAACCTTGAATCTTGAACCCTGACCTTGAACTTGAAACCTCGAACCTTGAACCCTTAACTCGAGTTTTAATTTAGAGTTTAGGATTTAAGGTTTAGAGTTTAGGGTTAAAAATTCAAGGTTTTGATTTGGGGTTTAAGGTTCGGTGTTCAATGTTCATGGTTTGAGTTCGAGGTTTAGGGTTTATGGTTTAAGATTCAGGTTAAGATTTGAGATTTTGGGGTTAAAGATTCAAGATTTAAGGTTTTGGTTTGGGGTCAAGGTTCGGTGTTTGATGTATGGGGTTTGAGTTTGAGGTTTAGAGTTCATGGTTCAAAATTTGGGTTCGAGATTTGGGTTCAGGGTTCGAGGCTTGGGGTTTGAGGTAAAAAAATTACCAAAATTATGTATCAGTGACATGGAAAAATTGTTGAAATATCATTATGTAATTGGAAAGGGACCATGGATGATGTGGTGCAAAAGATCCATAAAATAATTTCTCCCAATAAATTTATTTAAATATAATTAATATTTATAATCATTATATATTTTTTCGAGTTTTAGATTTTAAATTTATGTTTAAATAAAATTATAAATATTTATTTATAAGTCCTCTGTTATTTTTATTTCACCAATAATATAGTACCATGTTATTGTTCAATAATATTGCATTAAATATTCATAGTATAAGTAAATGTGACTAATGAACCTTGGCTTGATGGTAATAAAGAGGTCCACTACAGCAAAACAGACTTTTAGCGGCGCTTTTTTTAGCCTTTAGCGGCGCCTCTAAGCGCCACTAAAACTTTTTGCGGCGCTTTTGGAAACGCCGCAAAAAACGCCGCTATAGGCGACGCCGCAAAAACTGGTGGCGTTTATTAAAAAAAGCGCCGCTAAAAGTCGTGGCCTTTAGCGGCGTTTGAAGAAAAAGCACCGCTAAAAGTCGTGGCCTTTAGCGGCGTTTGAAGAAAAAGCGCCGCTAAAAGTCGTGGCCTTCAAGCGCCGCTAAAGGTCGTGGCCTTTTGCGGCGTTTGAAGGAAAAGCGCCGCTAAAAGTCGTGGCCTTTAGCGGCGTTTTTCCCACAAACGCCGCTAATTTTGGCAGATTTGCAATACATTTTTCCACCAATATTCACCCTTCCCGCATTAAAATCCAACCAAATACAACAAATATAGCATAAAATGCACCAAAATACCAAATTTAGCATAAAAAATACAACCAAAATATTAATTCTAAATAATACTTCAAAATTAACGAAAGATATATGATGTCATTAATAAAGTATGATTTAAAATATTCTTAGAATAATGTTAAGCGTGACAAAGTTAAAATATTCTTACAACGAGAAAACTAATGTCTAAGATGGCGACTTTTATGCATTGTTGAAACATCTGCATCATCTCAAGTCAGAATCGAGGTCATCGTACTTTTTCCTATGCTCGCCTCCCTCATTCTGCCATTGCCTCCTTATTGCTACCTCCCTCCCTCTCTCTTGCCTCCGCTCTAAGTTGTTCTTTGGAGTTCTTCATATTTTCGTTGAACCTCGGCAATTTGCTCAACTGTGTTCGCTTGCATCCGAGCTATCGATCTCTTAACCTCTGAACTTGACTTTAGCTTGACTTAGGAAGGCATGTATTGTGGGAGACGGATCCAAAATATTGGGTCTGGGTAACACGGATCCTTGAAATCGAACCCGACCGTACCTTCAGGACCCAAAACTTCATGATAATTACATTATCAATGTTCTCAAGATTAACAGAACTATCGATCAAGTAGCCGCTTCATATTCCGCCTTCTTATCCTTTAGTTTCTCCTAAAAATCAATTAAAAAGTTAGAAACGAAATATATAATAAAAGGAATGCAACATAACATTATTTAAAACTACTAATGATGAATTGAATTAAACAATTATAATTAAACATTATAAATATTTAGAATAAATCAAATATTATTAAGTAAATATACCATAATTTCTCCACTTGGATGTCATAGGAGATCTATCTTTTTCCTATGCATAATCTCAAAAAGTCAAGGTGCCCAACTTTTGTCCAGTTTGACTTCCTACAATATAGTAGTAAAATATTATTTAATATTAGAAAGTTATTAATATTTGAAAGAATTAATAAAATTTTAATACCTCACCTCATTCTGAAGCAAAACTTCTCGACCTGCTGCGTAATGCGTGAATTTTTGTTTTTGCTCACGCTTATTCCAACTCGCTCACGGTCCTACATAATGAAATTATTATTACGTATATAGTAAACACTATATATAAGAGTTTGGAAATACGTAATACCTCTCCTTTCTTTGAATTCCAGAATCTAACCGCATCTTCCCATTGGTACCTCAGCATTCCCGGCGGGACATTTCTCAATTTTTCCTCGAGGCTTATGTCTTTCTTAAAATATTGTTTTTTTAAAATGCTTTTATTGTCTCTCTATTTTTTACCCAATGTCTTCTTAATATAATCATCAGAGACCTCTAAAGCAAATCTATCCTAAAAAAACACAAGTTTAGAATGTAAATATGAATGAAACTTAAACCAAAATATTATAAATTACATTCACATTTTGTTACCTTAATATTAGCGAGAGCCTGATTTTTGTTGCTATCAGGCATGTGATGCCATGATTCGTAGTTGATGGGCAACATATTGGCATTTCGTGCTAAAATGCCAATATAGCCTGCTAAAAGTCGAGCTTCAGATCCAACAGGCTGGCCATAAGTATTTCTACTTACTTTGACACGGTCGGCAGGATCTAAGTCGTATAAATCACTAAGCGATTATCGTCCTCGAGCTCTGCGCGTCCCACCATTTTTAGCTGAAAAATGATATACTATTATTATATTAAAATTTACAAATAAATTAATAATAAAAGTCAACACATGTAAAATAAACGTAACATTACTTTGATATTCTTCAGGCTCGTCAAGTGTCTCTGGCACATTCGAAGATCCAACAACTGTCTGCTGTTCACTATTTCCTTCTTCCGAATTTGGAGTATTCTAGACAATACTTAAACCACGTAATCTTCTTCTACCCATTTTTCCTGCAATACACATAAAATAGTTAAAGTTTTACTAACAAATTACAACAATAATAGTACATATAAAATAGTCAAATTATATAACATGACCAAGATTAAAATTATAATATTACATATAATTAAAAAAACGTAAAATCTTACTACATCATTATTCGTAAATATCTTCATTCACATCATCTCGAACCCATTGATATTGTGTACTAGTACTAGGGATATTTTCATCTAAGTTTTGTTCTGGAAAAGGTAATGTTTCTGATCTTTCGACAACGTCATCTCTACTTCCATTACCCATGTCAAACAAGTCTCTAGGGTGTTCGAGTACAACATACCAACCCTCATCGCTTGGATCTTTCGAATAAAAACTTGTTTCACTTGAGAGGAAAATACATATAGCTCGTCCATCAATTGTTGTCCAATGTGAATCAAGCGAGAGAAATTCACCATTGTAAAACCAAATTGATCTTTTTAATTCCTCGAGCGATATTAACATCAGCCCAATCACACCGAAATAAGATAACTTTCCATCTGCCATAGTAATCCAACTCAATAATGTCGGTAAGAAGTCCGTAATACTCCACATTACCCTCAACTGGATTACTATCCCTAGCACTAGCATAACTTGTAATTGAAGAATTAACAACAACTCCACAATTTTGAGTTCTTCTCATTCTCTCGCGATACTTTGTATGAAATCTGTATCCATTGATGAGAAAGGCACTATATCTTTTTATTACTCTGTTCGGACCTTGGGAAAGCTATTTAATTTCGTTATTGACGTCCTTCCCACTCCAAACATACTGAATCGAAAGTAAATTATATAATTATAAATGTATTATGTAAAAACATTATTATTTGATTAACTAAATTTCGCGATTATATGTAACTTATTAACTTTAGGTACATACCGTTTGACTTAACAATTCATGAAAAGATTCTGTGAATAACTTATTAATCTCTCGATGTTGTAATCTTCGAGAGCGTGCACGAGATCTCAAAATTTGTTTGTACTCACTATATTAAAAATAAGTTTAATTGGTTAGAAGATAAACAAATCAAAACGACGAATATGTTCGACAATTTTATAACTTACTTGCGCAACGGTTCAATTGAATCGTGGTGAAAAAGTACATATCGATGTGCCTGTATCCACGATATATCATCTAATTCTACAATTTCAACTTTGCCGATTGGTTCTCCATAACTTTGAAATAAATAAGTTTCGGCCAAGTCATGATCATTGAGCCCAGTATTTCTACTTGGTCTATTCAATCGTGTTTCAAAGATCTTCTAAATATCTAGAATGAAGGTCATGCACTCTTCGCCAAGTAGCCTTCAGCAATTGATCCTTCTGGATAACGCTTATTGCGACAATATGACTTCAATTTGCTTAGAAACCAAACACGATATACAATATTTATCAAAAGCTGTAACTAAATGTATAGAGGTGAATGAATGAATACTTGAGAAATAAATTAGCACCTTTCTATAGGATACATCCATCGATAAAAAACTGGTCCACCAAGGATTGCTTCGTGAGGGAGATGGATTACCAAGTGCACCATAATAGTGAAGAAGAAAGGTGGAAAGATCTTCACTAAATTGCATAAAGTCAAAGCCGCTCGATCCTGTACTTTCTCAAGTTCTTCGACATTCAAAACTTTGCCACAAATAGCTTTCATTATATTGGATAGTTCAATTATACAGGACGTTACATTTTTTGACATACAGCACCGTAAAGCAATTGGGAGTAAATCTTGCATCAAGATGTGGTAATCATGTGATTTTAATGAATATAATCTTCGATCTTTGAAACTCACACATCGAGATATATTTGACGCATACGCATCTGGGACCTTTATATCCTTCAACACCATGCAGAAAACTTCTTTCTCTTTCTTTGACATTGAAAAAATAGAAGGCGGCAATCGATATTTCCCATTCGGCAGTACTTGAGGATGAAGATCACGCCGGATTCTCATGTCAACTAAATCAAGTCAGCTCTGAAGATTGTCTTTTGATTTTCCATCGACATTTAAAATTGTCCCAATTATGTTCTCGCAGACATTCTTCTCAATATGCATGACATCAAGATTGTGGCGTAAAATGTTGTGCTCCCAATAAGGTAACTCAAAAAAAATACTCCTTTTCTTCCACAACTCCGCCTCATTAAGATCATCCCCTTCTTCAGATTCATCATCAGATTCATCCCTCGATCTTCTTCTTGTTTGCGTGATAGGTGGTTGATTCATCTTCCCGTAACTAAAGTTGATATCTTTTAACATAAACAAGATTTCAGATCCAACGGTCTGCTTAGGAGCTCCTCTGTACTCTTCAGTACCGTCAAATAGAGTCCTCTGAAATCTAAATTTATGATTTTCATCTAACCACCGACGATGGCCCATGTAAGAGAACTTCTTCCCATTATACAACCACTTGAACAAGTTTATGCGCGACAACAAGGACAGCATAACGTCCTTTAGTACTCCAATCTGATAAATTAGCATAAGCCGGGAAATCATTAATTGTCCACAATAAAGCTGCACGTAAATTAAAGTTTTCCTTTCTCAATACATCATATGTCTCAACACCCGACCATAATTGTTTTAACTCTTCAATAAGTGGCTGCAAATAGATGTCAATATCATTTTCGGGACCTTTCTCTCCAGGGATAATCTTTGATAAAATAAATGAAGATTGCTTCATGCAAATCCATGGAGGCAAATTGTAAGGAACAAGCACTACAGGCCAAGTACTGTACGAAGTACTCATGATTTTAAATGACTTAAAGCCATCAGCTGCTAGCCCAAGCCTCACATTCCGAGGATCGCTTGCAAAGCTTGGAAATTTACTGTCAAATGATTTTCAAGCTAAAGAATCCGCAGGATGTCTTAATAATCCATCATCGGTCCGTTGATCATTATGCCACCTCATAGATTTGGCTGTCTTTGAGGACATGAAAAGCCTTTGAAGTCTTGGTATCAGGGGAAAATATCGCAAGACCTTGACTGGCTTCTTTCTTAATCGTGCCCCACCTTCATCCGTATTCACATCTTCAGACACTATTCATCCAACGAGACTTACCGCAAACATGACAAGATTGTTGGTTTTTCTGATCACCCCAGTACAACATGCAGTCATTTGGGCAACTATGAATTTTATCGTACCCAAGGCCCAAATCTTTTATTAGTCTCTTCATATCTTGACAAGACTGGGGAATTTTTGCAAACGGAAACATCTCTCTTAGAAACTCTAGCAGCATTGTAAAAGAGTTTCCGGTCCACCCTCCCAAACATTTTAAGTGAAATAGACGAATGCAGAAGGACAATTTTGAATATTTTGATCCCTCGTAAAGTTCTTCATTCATTTCATTAAGTAAATTGTAGAACTTAGCCGCTTCTTCATTTGGCTCCTCATTAGGTGCACTTGTTCTGTTTCACAAAAACATTTTCACCAATATTACAATCCTCGGATATAATAAAGTCGTGGAAACGATTGCTCACCATGACTACGCATATTAAATGCATCCCGCAACATATCTTCCATGTCATCTTGTCTAACATATCGATGGTAATCGATGATCGAGATAAGTCGGATTAATCGTTGAAGAAGTTCCACTAGATGTACACTCTCCATGGAAAATCCATTTTTATACCCCGAATAAAGCCATCAACAATTAGATGTTCGTGACAACTTCACGAAAATGCCAAGAGATGTTGCCACACTTCTTACACGGCAAAGAATCATATTCTCTTGGCTTGCATTTTGAAATGCAAAATTTAGAAAAGTTTGTACTCCATTTTGATAGGCATTGCTTACCCTTGACAATTTCATCCAACTCCTATCCATTTTGTAGTTCTTGAAATCTAAAGTTGACAACATATTACGATTACTTAAATGTTCTTAATTGATTTAAATCATATCATTATACTAAATATCAAGTCTCTAATGGGTATAAACTAATTTAGGCAAGTTGCGGGATTTTCAACTATAGATTTATGTATTATGTAAGTTATGTAAGTTATATATTTATCTAAGTTATATAAGTTATGTAAGTTATGTATGTTATATAAGTTATGTAAGTTATATATGTTATATATGTTATATAAGTTATGTAAGTTATATATGTTATATAAGTTATGTATGTTATATAAGTTATGTAAGTTATGTATGTTATATAAGTTATGTATGTTATATAAGTTATGTAAGTTATATATTTATCTAAGTTATATAAGTTATGTACGTTTTGTAAGCTATATAAATTATGATATCAAATATATTTATGTATTATGTAAGTTTTTATTTCACGATGTGGAAAATCACATGGATAATACATATCAAATATCAAGCATCTACAGGTAAGTAAGCGGATTAAATAATATTTAATTAAATAATATTTATAAAATTATTTTAATTAAATAATATACATGTCGTTCGCTTTTATTTGACAAATCACATGTGCGATTAGAATAGTCCACACTTAATTTAATTTATGTTTTACAAGTCATCTTTTCTTAAGTACATATTAAAGCAATTGTGTGACATCCGTATTTAGCTTAAAAATTATGATTTAGTTTGAATAAAAGTTTAACTTAAATGGTAAAACGGACGATAATATTTGTGATAAAACGGAGAATAATATTTGTGATAAAACGGATGAGAATATTTCAATAATAATTTAAATTTAAGTTAAAAACTATATAAAATATTTTATTAAATATTTGTATATTAGATGGGACATATTAAATTGAAACATCTCTTTGAATTTTTTAAGATTCATCATACGTGGCGTTGTTATACCTAGGGAGGATCCATTATATCTTGCAGCTCGATATAAGGCAACCCGTCAAGTTTCCAGCCTATATACTTTGAATCTTTAAAATATTTAAAATAAGGTTGGAGAGAATGTCAGCTATTGTTGTAATTCTAATGGACAAGCAAGCAACACGGTAATAAAATTAATTCATACCTATTCATACTTAAGTTGAATCAAATAATAATTAAGTTGAACCAATTATAAAAACTTATTCATACTTATTCATACTTCAAATAATAATTAATACTATTTTGATAAAAAGTAGTTATAACTTTTAAAGAAATTTAAAATATTAAATATTAAAATCAAACATTATTAATATGAAAAATAGTAATTTGAATATAATAATATCAAAAAGCATCGTAGTTTAATTTTTATAAGTAAATTGGAAATAAATTAAGGTTATATAAATATTCAATAGTAAATGAGCTCGATAGAACTTTTTCAAGTCTTTTGAATTTTTAAGATTCATCATACGTATGTTGTTACACCTAGGGAGGATCCATTATATCTTACAGCTCGATAGAAGGCAACCCGTCAGGTTTCCAGCCTATATACTTTGAATCTATAAAATATTTAAAATAAGGTTGGAGAGAATGTCAGCTATTGTTGTAATTCTAATGGACAAGCAAGCAACACGGTAATAAAATTAATTCATACCTATTCATACTTAAGTTGAATCGAATAATAATTAAGTTGAACCAATTATAAAAACTTATTCATACTTCAAATAATAATTAATACTATTTTGATAAAAAGTAGTTATAACTTTTAAAGAAATTTAAAAATATTAAATATTAAAATCAAACATTATTAATATGAAAAATAGTAATTTGAATATAATAATATCAAAAAGCATCGTAGTTTAATTTTTATAAGTAAATTGGAAATAAATTAAGGTTATATAAATATTCAATAGTAAATGAGCTCGATAGAACTTTTTCAAGTCTTTTGAATTTTTAAGATTCATCATACGTGGCGTTGTTACACCTAGGAGGATCCATTATATCTTATACTCGATAGAAGGCAACCCGTCAAGTTTCCAATTATATACTTTGAATCTATAAAATATTTAAAATAAGGTTGGAGAGAATGTCACTATTGTTGTAATTCTAATGGACAAGCAAGCAACACGGTAATAAAATTAATTCATACCTATTCATACTTAAGTTGAATCGAATAATAATTAAGTTGAACCAATTATAAAAACTTATTCATACTTCAAATAATAATTAATACTATTTTGATAAAAAGTAGTTATAACTTTTAAAGAAATTTAAAAATATTAAATATTAAAATCAAACATTATTAATATGAAAAATAGTAATTTGAATATAATAATATCAAAAAGCATCGTAGTTTAATTTTTATAAGTAAATTGGAAATAAATTAAGGTTATATAAATATTCAATAGTAAATGAGCTCGATAGAACTTTTTCAAGTCTTTTGAATTTTTAATATTCATCATACGTGGCGTTGTTACACCTAGGAGGATCCATTATATCTTACACCGATAGAAGGCAACCCGTCAGGTTTCCAGCCTATATACTTTGAATCTATAAAATATTTAAAATAAGGTTGGAGAGAATGTCAGCTATTGTTGTAATTCTAATGGACAAGCAAGCAACACGGTAATAAAATTAATTCATACCTATTCATACTTAAGTTGAATCGAATAATAATTAAGTTGAACCAATTATAAAAACTTATTCATACTTATTCATACTTCAAATAATAATTAATACTATTTTGATAAAAAGTAGTTATAATGTAACACCCCAAACCCGGCCCAGAAGTTATGGCCGGATCCGGCATGCCACATCAAAAACGTAAAAAAAAATTTCATTCTAAGTCCAGAAAATCGTACTTGATGTTCAAAAGATTAATTCATTAAGGGTTAAAGTGAATGGAAGTCATGCACCGTAGGAAACCGGAAAAGAGGAGGTGAGTCCATCGGACTGCTTAAGTACCAAACTCCCTTCGGATCCAATCCTAGACATGCAAACCACCATTGCCATACCTTAACGTCATGTATATTTCTAGGAAACCGATTTGATTAAGTCCTTTTTAGGAAAAGTGATTAACTTTGGAAAATATCTTCATTGCGGAAGCTTTGCTTGTTTTTGTGTTATTTTGAAAACAATTACTGTTTTTGAAAACGCGCCTTAAAACTATCCAATTTCAACAACAAATATAAATATTATCTATCTTAATAAAACATATAAAACCATCAAAATAAATAAGCGGCCTTATTACATTTAAAAGCCCAAAACCTCAAACGTAATTAAAAGGATGTCCAGTTCACGGAAGAAAATCAAACTTTCGAACGGGTGGCCACTCCGAATTCCCTCACAGCTCCAAGGCCACTATGGTTGGGGATTTCTGCGTGGATGAAAATAAAAGGGAGAGTTTGGGGAAACTCGGTGTGTAAGGAAAACCCATTCAAAGCCTAAGTCACTCAAGCCCATTGGGCCTAAGCCCATTCAGTAATAATGGTACTGGGCTAGAGCCCTTTTCAGATTATAATAAACCGGGCCTTAGCCCTTATTCAGATAATGTGATGGCCCATAGGCCCATTTCAAAATACATGCAACATCAAGAAACATATGCAAGCCCATTTGGGAGACTACTCAACCCACCAACCACTACACTCCATCCGTACCAGCCATACACTCTATGGGGAATAGCTCAACCCACCCAAATTAACACTCCACGATTCTGTACCTTGTCGCTCGATTATCAAAGAATTGAGGCAAAGCCTCCAAGACGTGGACAAGCCACTTTCAGTACTTCCTCCGTCAATATCCCAATCCATGCATCGATAATAACATGGCATGCAAATAATAACAACATCAAACATGCATTTAGGTCAATTTAACCCTAGGGGTATTTGGTAATTTATCTACTAGGGGTAAAACTGTAAATTTTCCACTTTTAAAGGTATTTCAGTAATTTATCTTTTTTAGGGTTTTTCATGCATATTCCTACTTTTCACGTACTAACAGAATCACGTACCGAGGGTTCTTACCAAATTGGGCCCGTTGGCCTATCATTCCAATTTTGGCCCATTAAGCCCAAAAATATCGAGGGCACAAAAATCATGCACTTTGCAATCCAAATTTTGCAGCTTACCAAAAACATTAATCGATTTACCTCACGAGCATTCGCACACTCGCAAATCTACAAAATACCGGTTTTCGGCATTTCGGCTTTTCGACTTTTGCCGATCTAGACTAAGAAAGAGGGTGTTAGTTACACACTTGTTTGCGACGATATGCTGACGAGATCCACACACGAACCGCCTACAATTGGATTACTAACACGTTAATCTAACTATTCAAATACAAACTACGTATTAACCCCTTACAATATTAGGCCAACCACACCTACAGATCATAGTAAGCTTATAAGAAATCAATAAGCAACTCATTAACAAATTTTTGTCAATATTTACCACATAATCATAATTTCACTGCAAGCTGTCTTCCTAAGCAACAGTCACTAAATTATTTATAACTGGAGCTACGAAACTCCAAATCAAGTGCCGTTAATTTTCCTTGAAAATAGACTCATATATCTTCTATCCATAAAATTTTCAGAATTTTTGGTTTAGCCGATCAATACCAGATTTTTCTCAAAGTTTCCCATGTTTCACTGTTTGACTAATCTGACCACCCTTCATTACGAATCAAATTTCTCATTGTACAGAATTCAAAATATGTTCTTGTTTATTTCATTAGAAACTAGACTCAATAAGCTTTAATTACATAATTTATTCAGCTTCTAATTCTTCTCCCACAATTTATGGTGATTTTCCAAAGTCACATTACTGCTGCTGCCCCAAGCAGATTTATTACCAAATCACTCTTTCAAACACCTATCTTGCATGCATGTTATTTAAACATGTATATCACCAATCAATCATCACGTATCTATGATTTTTACTTAAGCATAATCTCCATTTCATCATTTTAAAGCACAACATGTTAGCCGATTTTTCCCTTTAGCATCTAAGGCACATGCATGCTCATTTGTTTGGCTCAACTTCACATATCTTCCATTTTTCATCAAAAGAACATGAAACAACAACCATTTCCTTCATTTTAATTCATGACCAAATGCTCACAACACAACCAAAAATCAAAATATACTTCAAGAGTTAAGGTAGAATCAAGAAGAACTCATGAACCTCAAAATAGAAGCAAGGTACCAAGAACTTACCTTCAATTTTCCTCCTTCTAATGACCGAATACTCAAGAGCTTTCTCCTCTCCTTTCTCTTCTCTAACTTTCAGCTATGATGAACAAAGATGGACAAAACTTTGTTCTTTTCACCCTTTTCTTTTAATAAAACTTCATATTTCATCCATTTAATTCTTTAATACAAAAGACATGATATTCTTATCATGAAACATTTACCTAACCCATTATCATGAAACATTTACCTAACCCATTATCATGGAACATTTACCTAACCTATTATCATGAAACATTTACCTAACCCATTATCATGGAACATTTACCTAACCTATTATCAATTTGTATCAATTTGTACCATAAATTATGGATATCAAGTGTACATTTTGTCTACAACAACATGATGGCTAGCCACTTCATGTAAATGGGAGGTTTGTCATGCAAATCCTCCTATTTTGCACTCCTATTTATTTGGCCACTTCAATTTAGCCTATAGCATTTTCAAACATTTTCACATAGGTCCTATTTCATAATTTCACCCCTTTTCTTATGGAACAAAAATTAACTAAAATTGTCGAGTTCTATCTTAAGCTTAGGCTTTCTAGAGGCCCACTAACATAATTAAACCTATGCCAACATTCACGGATTCCCGAAAATTAGGCGTTACATATAACTTTTAAAGAAATTTAAAAATATTAAATATTAAAATCAAACATTATTAATATTAAAAATAGTAATTTGAATATAATAATATCAAAAAGAATCATAGTTTAATTTTTATAAGTAAATTGGAAATAAATTAAGGTTATATAAATATTCAATAGTAAATGAGCTCGATAGAACTTTTTCAAGTCTTTTGAATTTTTAAGATTCATCATACGTGGCGTTGTTACACCTAGGAGGATCCATTATATCTTACATACGATATAAGGCAACTCGTCAAAGTTTCCAACCTATATACTTTGAATCTTTAAAATATTTAAAATAAGGTTGAGAGAAGGTCATTATTGTTGTAATTTTAATGGACAAGCAAGCTACATGGTAATAAAATTAATTCATACTTATTCATACTCCGCTCTCACCAAAAAATGCAGAGGTGGAGTCAAAAAGTAATATTTGTTAAGTAATTTAAAGTGAAAATGCATAGAAATAAGTAAAAAATTTAGCAACTAAACCTGTACCTAGAATAGATGTCAATGGTCGTGGTGTATTTAGTTGCACCAAATATTAATTCAGTGTGCTCGATAGTACCTAGAAACAGATGTAAGATTATAAGAGTAGCACCAAATATATTTCATTTAAGCAAATATAAAACTTTATCTATATCAGCACCAAATATTAATTCAAGATTAAATGGCAGATTCAGTTGAACCACTAGTTGCAGGAGGAGCAGGAAGTATTAACTGATGCTGAATCTGGTCCAAACAGAAAGTGTTTTTTTTTAGTGAAGCAGCAATGAAAAGAAAAATATGATATGCCTTTGTATATATGCCATAGATATTTTGGGTTAACCTCATCTCAATTCCTAAAAGCATCAAAACCAGATAATGGATTCTAATTTTCCCAAATAAGCTAATTTAATTATAGAGAGAAATGAATCAAGCTGAAAAATGAATGTCATCTGCCATAATACAGTTACTTGCTATATTATGCCATGATACAAGCAAATAACATAATTATAACATGAAAATGAAATATTGCTTATTGTATATAATACAAATTATTTATGTATCAAATTTTATAAGAATATAAAATAATTTAAACATGACCGCATCATGAGAAAAACGAATGAAAATAAAATAAAATGGTTGTTTGAAGGAGATTTAAGAAGAGATGAGAATTAGGAGAGAAGAAGAGAAGAAAGCAGGAGAGAAATAAGAAGAGGAGTGAAGGAAAACAGTTGGGAATTGGACCTTAATTTTTATGGGTGAAATTAGTATTAAATATGATTAAAAACTTTAAAAATAATATAATTGAAGAAAAATAAAATGAATCACGAAAAAAGTAATCCTATAAACCGTCAAACAAAATGAGCAAACCAATTGTGAATTAAGAAATGAAAAAATAGCAAAGGAAGACAGATATGTGTGTAAAATTATAACACGTAGCCAAAAAGAAATGTGTCCCCTTAAAATGTTTTCATATTGGACGTAAGTTGAAGGTTAAAAGGAAAGAAAAATGCACTTCCACTCTTATTGATTTGCCTGTCTATTTCATCTTTAATATAAACAGCCAAATATTTTATACTCTAAGGATGAGCAGCTTTAAATGTAAATGATTCATAATTGTCAACCCTAAATCCAATGCCAACTATATCTACTTTACTTAATTTACTACTATTGCTCACTTTGCTTGACCAGGAAAGTATTGTTGTTTCCACGATATTAACTTTGTCATTGACTTCAATTAATTAAAACTATTTGAGAAATCGAATTTCAAATTTAGGATTGATGGTCACTCTCACTATCACATCAATAAATTGCTACCCTACTCCTAATTACTATAGTCTATCAAGAAGTTTTTAGGTCTTTGTTTTATTTCAAGAACAATGAACCATTTGAACCACATTTCAATTTCCTCCTACTTTCATCATGCTAGTTTTTTTTTTTTTTGTGGGAACTCAAGAATTGTCTAGTATTAATGGTAATGTAAGGAATGATTAATGGAAACTTGAAATAATCATTTATGGAATTTATGCATATACAACTTTTCAAAAAATCTAATATTAAGGAATTTTAAAAAATTTAAATATATATTGTTAGCAAAATTTAATACACATGTCCTATTGGTTTACCCTTGAGTGCAAGAGAACAACAAAGAACCTGTACTTTCTATATATATCTAGAGCTTTTAGTAATCAAGATTTGAACTGCTACAGACAAATGCAATCAATGTATTTGTTTTACATTGTGAAGTTTGTCAATCAAAAGAAAAAGAAAAAGAAAAAATTACCTTAAGTTTTATTCAACACGAGGGTCTCATCAACTTCACCAGTTCCTGCTTACAACCCTACAAGACCCTTTAGCTCAGTAATAATATGTCTTTTACCCGCAAAATCAAAAAATAATAATACCTCATATCGTTAAATCTTGAATTGATTATGGTTTTGCAACTTAAATAAGAATTTGCCAATGTTTGCTTATGCAAGCTAGGCCATGATAACCCTTAGACCCATCCAAGGAGTTAGGCTTGATAGGTTTGACCCTCCTAAGTTTGTCATGGCTCAACCGGATTTAAACTTAGGCAAAAAATTTTAAAAATGAATTTGAATCAAGACTTGATCCATGTACAAATTTAATGTCCCTGATTCAAACAAGCTTTATGAGGACCTGATACGAGTCATTAGAACACAATGCGCTGAAGGGATCAAGCAGAAGCTACAGGCAAAACCAGGTTGAGTTCCTGGTCTAGCCCAACAAATAGACAAGGCAAGTGGTATGCATTAGAGTTTAGAGATAGCTTTTAGGGACGATTTTCAAAGCTTCTAGGGACAATTTTGTCGTCCCAAAATATGATTTAATTTTTGATCTAAAAAAGAAAGAAAGTATATGATTTTATCCCCTGAGATGTGACTTAAAGCACCATTCATGAGAATATTTTTAGAGGGTTTCACTTTTGGACAACAAGATGGTGATTTAGATTGTAGCATTTTCAATTGTGACCTGTTTTATGAAAAGGTTACAAATTGAGATGATATGAGAAGAAGAAAAAAAAAAGGGAACCTATTTGATTTATCCACCTTACTTACTTTTTTCTATTACATGCCCCATTTTCCTTTCCTATAGTTTTGATTTGATCGTCATTTGTGAAAGGGTTTATCTCCCCTGTCCTTTAACACTGCTCCAAAATATGATATATTATTACATGCTAAATAATATATCAGCTAATACCCTTCAATCTTTGGCGCTTCCTCCTACTTATTGCTTAAGTTTTTCAGCTTTTTTACTTATTACCGGACACATGTAACTACATGAAACCGAAAACCCTAGAACCCGGTTCCCACTTAATGAATGAAACTTGGCCTTATATGTATCTACTGCTATTCTATATATATATTTGATAAGATAAAGCAATTTCCATATACCATACTAGGAAAACGAAAATCCTATATATATTATTTAGAATACTTTTATTTAATAAACTCATAATTGACACAAAGACCAGAGCATGAAGCTTAAGAACAAGGCAAAAAGAGCTCAAATTATTGTATATCAAAGATATACAAAATTATAGCAAGGTAGCTCACTTACATTAATTTTGGTGGATAGTCGAAGAACATATATCATTGCTTCTAGCGCATACAGTTATACTAATGGTGTTTTTTTCCATGGAAATAATATCCGTCGACAGTAATTATGAGTTAATTTTCTTTTTAGAGTTAATTGTATCTTAGAAATGAGCAACTCTTCAATTGTTTTGTCATCGGATTGTCCATGCTCGCTTCTTTGATCTTTCAAAGGATATGAACTAACCTTTAACCCAAATAGATTCCTATCATAGCTCAAATCAAGATACAACAAACAATGATTCAAAATTGTGTGAACATGATACGAGATCTTTGTGTTCGAAAAATAAGCGGCTGAGGATTTTGCTTTCATGGTTGTCATTGAGTGCATTCAGACACAATTGCCAACCCAAAATGAATATCCTACAACTTGGTTGACCGACATTTCATCCAACATCATCCAAAACCCATAGGTTAAACAAAGAAGAAATAAATTGTTCTCAAATAAAAGCACAACTTACCTGAAATTTTACACTCCGATGAAGCAAACGAGTAACCTCCAAAATAGAAAAGCGATTCAAGTCAGATGCATGTTAGCTCGACAATGAATCTTAACCGTGCCTGCTGATTCTTTTAGGTGAAATTTAGGGTTTAGAAGAAATTACAGAACTGGAGAAATCTATTTTGGGGGGAATGGGTGTCGGGCATGAGAAAGAAGCAAACACTTCAAGGAAAACGGCACCGTTCAAGGTAAAAAATTATGTTTTTTTGCGGCGTTTTTTTTAAAAAACGCCGCTAATCCCTTAAATCTCCAATTTAATTTTACTTAAATCCCTTAAATCTTTATAAATACTTAAAGTAAATTTATTTAAACCTAATGATATTGTTTTAATTTTTTTTGTAAATATATACATGTTATTTTCATTTGATATTTATTAATTTTTAAATATAAACAAGTTAAATATTTTTAATTATATTTTTTCTATTAATTGTTGAATTATATGTAAGTTGTGGATTTAGTCCTTTTACTTTCATTTTGTTATTTTTAGTCATTTTAAATTTCAAATTTTAAAATTGTAGTATTAATTAAATGGTAGCTATTAAATTCATTAAGTTTTGCTATTTCTAAAATCTAATGTAACAAACATATTACTCACAAAGAGCCGATTCTGGATTTAACAGCTTGTCATTTGTGTCAAAATTAATAATTTAAAATTTGAAAAGTATATATAGGGACCAATAATAATCTAATTGGATAACATGAACTCAACCTACAACTTTACGCACAATACCAAGACTAATAGCATAATTTAACCAAACATATATAATTGCTATCATTTGAGTCACCATGACTAAAATTTTAAATTTTGAAAAGTACAAACGATAAAATTGATTGATTTGAAAAATACAGAGACTAAAACTATTCAAATTAAAATATAAGGACTAAATACACATTTTACATATAGTACATGGGATAATAGCATAATTTGCCTTTTTTTTTAAATTAATACAACTATTGATTCAAACCCATACATATGAAAACGATGACGTTTACTTTAAAGTACTATGTTTTTGCCGTTACATTATACTTTTTTTTTTTTGTATGTTTTTTTAAAAACGCATTACTCTAAAAACCCTATAAAAACGACACCGTTTTCGTTAAACTGCTATATTTTTTGCTTAAAAACGCCGCTACTCTCCTAAATATCCAATTAAAACGACGTCGTTTTCGTTAACTGCTATGTTTTTTGCGGCGTTTTTTAAATAAACGCCAGTAATCTCTTAGTTTTTATATTTCATTTTTATTTGTTATATTCTATAACAATTTTAAGTTTAAATTTCACTTAAATAAATTAAGTGTAGAGGAATTAATTTGAATTGAATTATTTTTAATATATCAAAATATTTTTAGATTAAATCTTAAACCATTTTATTTATATAAACTATTATCTCTTAAATAATTTAAACTGTAATTATAATTTTAATATAATATTCAAATTAATATTATCTCTTTTACAATTATATAAGAAATCGTTTAATATATAAATTAAAAAACACTACTTAATCATAACCCTAAAACCTTTAACCCCTATCCCATAAACACTAAAGTACTCTAAGGCGCTCTAAATTATAAAGCCTAAACCCTAAACCCTAATTAAACCGGCCTAAACCCTAAACCATGAACACTTAAAACCTTAAACCCTAAACTTTAAATCCTAATCCCCAAACCCTAACAATTAAATCATAAACCCCACACCCCAAACCCTAAACTCCAAATCATAAACCATATATTATATATATTACAAGGGACAAAGATAATTAAAATGGAATTTTATTGCTTATATAAACTCTAAACCTCTTAACCCCTATCCCATAAACACTAAATTCTTAACCCCAAAACCTTACACCTTAAACTCCAACCCTAACCCCTAAATCTTAAAACATATTAATCCCTCTTTTACGATTATATAAGAAAATATTTAATATATTGTATAACTATAAATTTTAATAATTATTATTTTAGGGGTTATAGATTAGTGTTTATGATATTTTTAGTGTTTAGGGGTTATATGACTTTTAGCGGCGTTTTACCAAAAGCGCCGCTAATGATCGGGTCTTTAGCGACGTTTTACCAAAAGCGCCGCTAATGCTCGGGTCTTTAGCGGCGTTTTACCCAAAGCGCCGCTAATGCTCGGGTCTTTAGCGGCGTTTTATAAAAGCGCCGCTAATGTTCTGTTTTTAGCGGCGTTTTTTACTAAAACGCCGCTATTGCTCTGTTTTTAGCGGCGTTTTTCGTAAGACGCCGCTATTGCTCTGTGTTTGACAATTTTTGCGGCGTTTTTTGGTAAAACGCCGCTAAAGCCCTATTTTCATGTAGTGGTCTTTTAGTTTCCAAGTGTATTTAGGTTCTGTTCAGATTTATTTTAATTCAAGTTTAAGTATATTCTAAATATTAATTAAATAATGTATTTTAATAATTGATTCTAATTATAATTATTTAAATAATATTTATATAAATATATTTTATCATAGTAATCCAAAAGTATAGATTCAAATTATTTTAGTTTCTCCTCAAAATATAATTAATAGGGTAGATATTTAATAAACTAAAAAGGTACAAAATTTTACACTTTCCTATAATTTTATTTTATAGGGATAAGATGATGAGGCAGTCATTAAAAATGAAGTGACTTGGATTTAATTTTAAAATATTTTGTTGAATTTATATCATTATTTGGTTCAATTATTATATATAGTGCATCAAATTTAAATAATTAAATACTAATAAAAATTCAGATAAAAATTGAGGACCTTACCCCATTCTTAATTAGTTTTAAATTTATGTATACTTTAAAATTTTCCAAAAGTAGCTATAGAAAGTGGAATTTTCTTTTTCATTTCTTCTTTATAAAAACTTGATACATTAATGGGTTTGAATTAAAGGTTATAGTTTTATCAAATTAAAATTATTTATTTATTTAGTTCTTTTAATTCTACAAGTAAAATTAAGAAATTATCATTTGTTTTATTTATTTAGTTTTAATTTTTTTAAATATCAACACATTATAGTTTTAATCCCATATGGAGTTGAAAACTCCATCGCTTGTGTATCAAATAATATATATATATACACTATATAATATTGTTGATGAGTTGATTTCATAAATTAAGAGATACGATGAATTTACACAAATAAATAATCAAAACTATTATAAAAAAAAATGAAGGCATATATAACATGCTTGGGGATTGAATCCATATTTAATGTATAATTTTTCCTCTCACCAAATTTGTGATTTTCACAAACATATGCGTGTGATAGAATTTTTAAAGAAATTTTTTCAGTACAAAATCAAGTTACAAATTAAGAAAAAAAGAAGTACATCAACAAAATTTCAACCTTGATCATGGAGGTATTAATAAGAAGCCATAACTGGTGCTCCTTTATTAATATTTATTTACTTGGGTGGAGCATTATTTTCTTTTTCACATGTTTTAGTCATTGGCTAGTTATAAACTAATCATAATTGATAACTTTTAGTAACTTCGTGATTTGTTTGTGGCAAAGAGAAGGAGAACTTTTCGCTTATTTTAAAGAGGTCTTTTTTTATACTAAGTTTTTACTCATATTTCTAATTGCATGTTTAAATTTACACTAATTATTCTTTATTTTATGCATAATGACTCATTTGACCCTCAAACTTTACAAAAAAAAAGTCATTTTATCCCTCCATTTAATTTTTCGCCTCTTTTAACTCTTAAACTTGCGTTGTTTGTTAAATACTCCAAAATGGATGGAAAACTTAACGTCTATTAGCTTTGTTGATGTGGCATCCATGTGGCAGTCCATGTGTACGTTATATCAGTAATTAATTAATTTTTTAAATTTTTAAAAAATATATATATTTATAATTTTCAATAATTTTAATAATTGTTAATTTTAATTTTAATTTAAAATTTTTAACAAATTAATTAATTGTTAACGTAACATACACATGTATGCCATGCTAACAACGTTCGTTCGTTAACTTTTTCATGCATTTTGGAGTAATTTGATAAACAACGCTACTTTAACTATTTAAGGGTTAAAAGAGATGAAAATTTAAATTGAATGGTCCAAAATATTATTATATAACCCGAAATAAATTAACACCATGAAATTAGTATATATGTTCATCTTTATATATATATATAGATAGATAGATATCCTATAAACTTAGAATCCTTTGAAAAGAAATACAATGTTGTCATAATGTATATCAATCCTTAGCAAATTTAGTAAAAATCTTGATAGGTTATTTCATAGTATATAGGTTTGAAGAAATGAAATAATGTGGTGAATAAAATTCAAGTAACAAACTTTTGTAATGCAAATTTATCATGACTTATGGCATACACCATCCTTATTAATTTGTTCCCACCCAAAGCAATGATAAAAATGGAAGATCATTATAATGAAAGGGTGGACCATGTAATAATAAAAAATTAAAATTAAAAAGAAAAAATGAGTGGGCCATTCTCTCTCTCTCTCTTTTTTCTCACATTAAGTAAAAGCTTGGATGGGATGGGATGGGTTGGGTTGAAGTAGATTGCTAATAAATGCATAAAAATAAGTAAATTAAAGATAAAAAGTAAGAATATCTAAGCATGCATGCATGATAATAAAGTATCAATAAATATAAAAAAATTAAAGAAATTATCTATGTTGGTTGTATCGAGTGATAAAAATTTTGGTGTCTTTTAAATAAAATTTTGAATTCAAGTCTTGTGAATAAAGAAAACAACATTAAAAGAACTTTACTCCTCGTTTAAAGTTTAATCTAACTCGACTGAAGTTCAATATTATTACAGGATGTTAGGTCACAATCCAAATCCATTTTATTTTTTAAATCTTCACGAGTTTCTTCTTGCAAAGGACCACTGTGTTGGTTATTTTCATCTCTCTCACACCTACAAATTGCAGTTGAGCGTCCTGTGTTTGCATTGCATACCATATTAAATGTTCATGCAAAGTTGATATTATTGTATATAAATATTTGAGGTGGGTATATTTTGGAATATTTGACTAATGCTCAAGCTGACAGTTGATATTTTTATCATAATATTTTCAAGTTTAGAATAATATTACGAGGATGAATGGTTGAATTAATCCGAATTTTTATTTTTTAAGTTATGAAGTTGATGGATTAATTGGAAATGATGAAATGGTGACTAAGTAGGGATTGGATATTGGTATAAGGAGAGCAAGAGTTGATAGGTGAATTCAAATTTTCCATTACAAAAGCTTAATGATTAAAGCCCATTCATACCGTTAGATAGTAAATAGTGAGAGAAAAAGGATGTATCTCACGTACATATATATATATATATATATATAAATATCAAGAATTGCTAAAGCATGATTTTCATTACATATGGCTCCATTTTCTTATCACCACTTATTTTTCCTTCACTTCATGTTTGTTTTGGACCAGACATGATGATCAATTTGTTCAACATTCATGCATGGAAACAGGCAAAACCAGTAATAACCAAACAAAAGTTACCCACTCTTTTTTCATTCATTATAGCTATGGCTAGAGGCCACTTTCATTTATAACATACAAAATCATTAGTTAACGTATATACACACACCATATCTAACTCATACATGGTATTCTGGTTTTAAGTTTGATCAATCTTAGGTAATTGAATAGACTCGTCAATTAAGAAGGTTGAGTTAATTTTAAATAAAATTATTTCGATTTAAATAATTTTGAGTAAGAAAATAAAATGAATTGAATCATGTTTATTTATAATTATTTTATTCAATAATATAATTTCTAGAGTGCCAACATAAATTCTTTCCCCAAAATTAGAACATATCTCATTGTACAGCCACCAATTTGGAATATGAAACATGATTTCAATTCATAAATATTATTCCAAATTGGGAATATTTATGGTATGTGACTGGTATGATATACATAATTAATATCAATAAATATTTTATTTGCAGGCGAAATATCATTGTCAGCTTCTTGCTGCATTGCAATTAGCATATACATATTTTTCATGAAACATTGAATTTCATTCTAGAATTGGTCTCCCTTAATGTCTCGCATGCACCTACTTTGCTCCAAGAAACAAGATTATATTCTTCCATAGGGACCTACCCACATGCCACATGATTATAATTCCCATTCTTTAATTAAAATTTTACCATAATAAATTAGATGATAATACACTATTAAAAATTTTAAAAGATAATTTAAAATAATTTCATTTTTAATTAAATATTATTATCTGATTCACTGAAGACATATAAAATTATACATTAAGGTGAGAGAAAGAGATTATAAAACTTAATAGTAAAGAAGATGGGGTGAATATTTTGATTCAAATCTTACTATATATAGATTGCCGTAAAACTTTAATTAGTCCCAAAATTTAATGTAAAAATATGCATTAATACCAATCCATAAATTATATTTATCATAAGCTTTTGAGATTGTAGGGTTCATCAAGCAATAGAAGATAGCACTGTTTAAAAGTTTCCAAGTTGTCCCCAATATCACAAATGATTGCCTGTTGGAGCCTATATGCTTGCCTTTCACTCTAACAAAAAAAAAAAAAAAAAAATCTCCTTTAAATTTTTTTGATCTATCTGTTTCCAATCATCAACTTCCCCTTATACTCCCCTCCATCCCTTTACTTACATGTGCTCTCAAAATTTGCAGACTCCATTAATGGCTTCTTCTCCTGTAACATCAAAACAACTTAAAGAGCATCTTAAAGACAAACAAGAGCCTTTCACTTTAAGCATATACCTTTCTGAGAGAGGGTATTTGGTTAAATGCTCGAGCTCTAACAGTCGAAATGGTTGCTGCAGCAGTCAAATGAATTTGTTTAAGAACCTGTGGAATAAGAAGATGGTTCTGGTTCCAACAAGGGTGGTTAAGTCTAAGCTGCATAAACTTGTTTCTGGTAATAATGGTAGCTTAGAACTTTCTTGTTGCAATAATGGCAATGAAGATGGGTTTCAGAGTACAGATTCTTCATCAAGAACTTGTAATGTGGAACCAGAAAAGGTACCTAAACAATCTATGTTCTTTTAGCTGTTTTTTGTCGGATAATTACAGCAATAAAACACGTGTTGTATTGAAACATTGGTTGCAGTGGGAAAGGAAATGCATTGAAGATAAGCAACTTGACCTTATGTCAATGTTAAATAAATTGTCATCCGATAAAGGTTAGTTTTTCTTTTTTCATTTTCAGTAACCCACGCAATTCTACCAACTTTAGCATATAGTAATTTTTAAAATTTTAATTTTAAGGACTAAAATTTAAATTTGATCAAAGTATAACTATTAATAAAAATTTTGATTTTTATTTAGGTTAATTATATCATACATCTCCAAATTATGGTCTATATTCTAAATTGATCCCTAAACTTCAAAAATTTTCTACTTTGATTTTTCAATATATTAGTATTGTATCGATTAGGCTCTTCCATCAATAACTCGAACTATTTAAAATCTAGTTCATAGTTTAAGGACTTCTGGTTAAATTAACCCTTTTGTCCCCTCCTCTTCAATATATTAACCCTTTGTTTCTCGCATGAAGTGCATCACATCATAACAAGACAAGAAAGGCCAACGTGTAAGAACTCCATTGATCTGACCGAAAATGTCAAAGCCAATAACTTTGTGTTGGCAAATTTTCCATGGAAGTTGCTTGGAAGATCACTAATGGAGAGATACACACTCATTGGCTTCAAAGAAGCAAAGGGTTCGATGATAACCGGACCTTGCACCCTTCAATGGCGAAGCAACCAGCAGTTTGGGCATCAAAGGGAGCCTCTAATGAACCTATCGGCAATAAAATCCATGAAAAATAATGATGAAACCAGTGTCAGAACCAAACACAGCTATGTTCATTGGTTCATTGGGCTGAAAAATCTGGGGAACCTAATGCACGCATGCAGGAAAAGTATAGGTTTTTTTTACACATTTGAAGAATGGGATTATTGTAAATTGCAGAGGAAAATTGGGTTTGACATAGGAGATACAATCATGGATGAGATTATTGAGGAAGCAATTGATTTACTCTTACAGTGAAAAATAGGTCAAATTCTATAGAAGAGTCCGTATATTATGTGTTTTTAGCGGATTAGTCCCTCTACTGTAAAGTTTAATTTCCTTGTATATACCTGAATACAAGTCAAATCATCAATAGCTATATATATGTATGTATGTGTTAACTTTCTCTTATTCTAAACTTGAACACAGCAAAAAAAAGACAAACTTGTTTTTCCAGCCTTTTTATTCTTTTCTTTTTTTTATGTTACAAGATTTCAATTAAAATCAATTATTACAAGTACTAAATTGAACAACTAAAATAAATATAGGAAAATACACACATTTATAGGGGATGAAACTACACACATAATTGAACAACACAGCCATGTCCCATAGCACACACGGCCTAGCCACGCGGTCATGTGATTCCTATTTTTTGTTTTCACCTTATTTTTCTATTTGTTTTGAATTAGTCCATACTTATTTCCAAATTGATTTTAGAGTTTTAGAACCTTGATTTAGGTCCCTATCTTGTATGAATAATATGTTTATTGAATCTTTGTCTATTAATGAATGATTAATTCTTTGAATTTTTGAATTGAAATTACATATTCTTGACTGTTTATTTATCTTAGCATATCGTAACCTTAATTCAATGACGAAAATGGATGAAGGATGTTACATTTAGTTTTTTAACTTATAGTTATCAAAAACTCAATTTAATTGTTAGTTATGGGTTAATTTTGTATATGCCTTATAACTAAACTTGTTAAGCATAAATCCTAAATAAATAGATTTAGATTTTTTGGGTTAATTAGGTCAAACTTGAAAATTACCATTATATTATTTTAATTTTGTCATTATATTTATAAAAAGATAAAAGTTATCATTATACTCTAATTTTATATTGAATTTGTTACTTTAACTTTGTTACTGATTGAATTTTCCATTAAAATTTGTTTTTACTTAATTTTGTTATTCAATTTTAATTTAAAATTATTTGAAAATAATTTAATAAAAACTTTTTATATATTTTATTTTAGTACCCTTATTCAAGGCTATGGTTTGGCATTACGTTTAGAGGTGGAAATGTATTTTACAACCCCAAAAGCAGTGCCAAACAGTTGGTTTTTAAAATTAAAAGTAAGATAAAACAAAATGTTTTTCCATCCAAACATAAAAGTTGGGGTTTAAGTGTTTTGGTTTTTGCATTTAGTTTGATGATAAATTATATACATTGTGTGACATAGAATAGTTTTGAAAACCTTTATTTTCGGGTTTTTTCAAGTTCTAGTTGAGTTTTGAGGTTAGATTCATACATCTGATGATAGCTCTGATCAACCACACAACAACGCATTTCGAAACCTACATACGGTATCAGATTGCATTGATTAATAAACTCGACTTAACCCAAATTTTCACTTAAATACAACCCATTGCCAAAAGAAATCAGTCCCTAAAATCAACATATGAGCACTTACTTCATAGAATAACAATGTCGAAACAACGACTACTCCACTGGAGTATCTCGAATTTTTCACCCTTTGCCTAATCAAAGACCATAAGAATGCTTAACACAACGAAAAATGAGAATAAACACTAACAACTCACCTTGCTCAAAGAACGAGTTAAACTTTAAAATCAAAAATAAATCAACATTACTTGACTTTACTTGGATTTACGATCGCAAATGAAGAATCAATAGGTAATCCTCAATAACTCAATGGCAGCAAGTAGGAAACAAAACAAAAGAAAGAAAGATGGAAAACTCAAGAAAAAGAAAGGAAAGAAGAGAAAAATGAACGTGACAAAAGAGGGGGAGAAACAAAATAGAAGAAACGTGAAAATGGGGAGTGGGAAAAGTTGGGCAATAAAAAAGGGAAGTGATTGTAGGGATGTGATAAATCTAAAAAAATAAAAATAAAATAGATATTCTACTAAAATCCTAACCCACTATATTTTTAGAATTCAAATTAAACTCCACTTCCAACACATAGCAAGAAACAAAAAGTTTTCCACATTTGTGCACAACAAATTCAAACACAAAACTTAGGGGTAAGTTGAAGCCTTACCACTAAACTAATAGGATCACAAAATCAAAAGATAAGTCCTAAGACTCCTAAAGCAAACATTTATGGCACTCAACCACCATACCAAATCAAATTACATGATAAAATTTAACAATCCAAACCTAATAAAATTTGGGGTGTTACGATATTAATATAAATTATAAATAATTTTATTAGGTAATTTGTTCGAAAAAATTACAAGTGTACTTAGAGAAAAATACTAAACTTAGGGCACCAGATCCAACAATTTTTTACACTACCTCCATCCTCAGGAGCATATTACATCCCATTGCCGTAAAAAAATACCAATGTATCTGCCATTGCCTACAATTTCAGCATTCTATCCACAATTGGATTATTCGACACCATATATTTCTACACCAATAGTGTCGCAAACACCCTCAACATCACTGTTCTTTGGAGGTGGGTCATCTTCGCAACCACTTATTAATATCATCGACGATATAGGATGGATACCTAGAATGCAAATGGATTCTAGCACGGAAGAACATGATGAGGATGAAGACAATGTTGGAGATGAATATCAAGATCAAGATCAAGATGAAGCTGGAGATAGGATGAGATGGAGGTGAAGATGCAAATGAAGATAAACAGCTGGAATCCCAACACGATAAAATCCTTCTCGTAACTAACACCCACTGAGTTGTGGCACACATTTGAGCCGAAGACGGAAATATTTTTTTCATTTTAATTTTTTCTAATGTAAATAATCATTTAATTTTTATTAAACTTTTCCATCCACAATATACTTACTCACATTTTATTAAAAATGTTTGTTTATTTTTTACATCAATAATATATTTATTTACAATTTACCCAAAAATGAATAAATGAATAAATTTTTTAATTCGACCATCTCCTTAATGTTCCCTTAAAGTGTGGACAAGTTGTCCTACCATGCCAAGGATTCCTACAACAACTGCATAACCTCAGTTGGTCTATCTTCTCCCAAATATTCATATTTTTGTGTATCTAACTAGAATTTGGTCAACTTTTTGGCTTGTGACTCAACGTAACATCCAGTAGCAACTTGAATGGAGCGTTTGTAACAACTCGGTTTTTAGTTAAATCGGAACAGTGGTTTTGAAACCACAAATCTGAAGTCATAAAATTATTTTAATATTATTTTTGGTATTTACATCATGCTATTTGATATGTGTGAAAATATCATGATTTAATTTTATCGATTGATTAGTTAATTTGATAAAAGGGCTTAATCGCGTAAAATGTAAAAGTAGCATGCTATAAGTAAAAGTGTTTATTTGCTTTGATTAATTAATTGTGAGGTCCTTATGTTGTGATTTGGCCATTAGCTTAATGGATGGACAAATATACCTTTAGTTAGTGGATTTTTAATGTATGTTCATTAAGGGTAAATAAGTCAAATAGTAAATAAAATAAAACCATTTTCATTCATCATTTTCACTTGTTCTTGCCGAAAATAAGAAAAGAAAAAAAATTCATCTTCAAGCTTAGGGTTCGGCACTTCCAAGTCTTGATTGAGGTATGTTTTGAGCTCAGTTTTTGATGAATTTTATGTTTTTGAGATCGTTGCTTCGTATTCTAACTAGCCCATGCCCTAGTTTTTGGATTGGTTGATGAATTTGTGAGTTTCCATTAATGGTAGTTTGATTTTTTTGTTTTTTTTTATGATGAAAAATAAATATTTGTTGTTAGATTTTCATAGTTTATTAAGTAATTTTTTATAAAAATGCTTATTAAGGACTAAATTGTAAAATTTGTAAATTGAGGGGTTGAAATGTGAAATAAATAGAATTAATGGATGCTAGGAACCTAACGAAAATTTTTCCTAACATGAACATGTTGAAATTTTGAGTATTTTGTGTTGTTTTAAAGTAGCGACTAAATTGTAAAAATGTGAAATATTAGGGGCTAAAGTGCAAAATACCCATTTATGTGTTTTTGGGTGAAATTAAAGGAATATGTTAATAAATAAGTTAAATTTGTATTGATTTAGATCAAGAAAAGAAGAAATTGGATTTGGATTGGGGAAAATCGAAAATTGTTGAATAATCGTTCTGATCTGTTTGTTTCCGTACGAGGTAAGTTCATAAGTAAATAAATGTTATTAAATTTAAATGTACATATTATATGTTGCCGAATTGAATTGTAAATAAATATATATGTTGCTGAATTAAATTAAGCTTTGGAGAACTTGTTTCGAGCTTGAATTGATTGAATTACGATGTCTGAAAGCCCCGTACGAACCATAGGAATAGTATAAGATACGTATGTCATGACATTAGGACTTTCGAGGTGTGATTTTGGGTAAGACCATGTTTGAGACATTGGCATCAATATGAGATTACGTGTAAGACCCTGTTTGGGATAGAGGCATCGATATGTGATAATATGTAAGACCATATCTGGTTTGTAACACCCCTATACCATGTTTGATTCAAGGAACCTGATATAGGAATATTACATTTGATGCCAAAGTAATTTTTGGCTAATTACTATTATATTTGAACATAAAAACGGACAAATAATAAATTTAAATAATTGATATTTAAATCCATTACTACTACTTGGGACATACTAAATTTAAAACGTACCCGTTTGTTGCTTGAAGATGTGATGAGATGAAGACTCGTAATCTCAAATACAACTCTTCAAAATTTCTATACCTAATTTGCGCACGGAAACAAATCGTACGCTAAGTATACACCCAGTGGTATCAATATAATTTAAATACTTAAGGTAAAAAATATATATATACACATTAAATCTTACCACTATTTTACCTTCAATAAATCATTCATACATTTAAACTTTAAATTTATTCTAATAATATGTATCTTAAATAGTTTTTCTTTATTTTAATTTATATATCTTCTTATTATATCAATATCCATTTCATGCATTTCATCAAAACCATTTCATTAAATCATTATTTCATATATTTCATTTCTATATCCTAATTCAATAACTTATTCTATTTCAATAATTATTTAAACCAACATTTTCAATTAAAATAATTATAATTAATTCATAAGATTATATTCAACTAACTCATACACAATTTCATTATTTCCAATTCATTCTATTGTCACTTCTTATTTCGATATCTCAATTTCAATTCATAATTTCACTTTCTCATACTTTCAATAGTTCAATCGATCAATTCATTTGATTTTCTCATTTCATTTATTCAACTGATTTCAATATCAATAATTCGATATTTTAGCAAATTCATGAACCTTAAGTTCATGCTTCAAATCTTACATCTTAATTCCATTTATAATTCAACTCATAATTTCTTTCTCATATTTTTAATAGTACGATCAATCAAATTTATATAATTTTCTCATTTCAATTATTCACCCTATTAACAAACTCGGACTTTGACAGATACACAGATTCCAACCCAAACACACTAGTACGGTATATTGTGCCTAAAACGGTACATAGTACCTAATTAGTATATGACACATAAGTGCCTAAAACGACACACGAGGTCTCTGCTACGACACACAAGGTGCCTGAAATATGACACATAAAGTGTCTGATCGGCAAAGCCGATATATCCCATACTCTTCGAAATCCTATGGCATGCCAATTATATCCGACTCAGCCCGACTAGTTAATAGGGTATTTTAATTCTCAATTCACTTTCATTTCCAATTCAAGATCATTTTTCAATTACAATTTTACATTCAAATCAATTTACAGTTCAATTATACATACACATTCACCATTCAATTCAAATTCACTTTTCCACTTTCTAATCAATAAACAATTCAATACCAATACATATTTCAGATAATCTCATATAATCATATTTCGATTAAATTCAAATCACTTTTCAATCAATACACAATTCACATATTCATAAATTAATTCACTTTTATTTAATTCATATTTTTAATTCATTTTCCAATCAAGTTCAAATCACAAATTACTTTTCAATCAATATACATTTCAAATACTCACATATTTTCTTCATTCAATTCAATTTGATTCAATTCAAATCACTTTTAGTTTTCAATCAATATACTTTCAAATATTCACCTAATTCATAATTCAATTACTTAATTCAAATCACTTTTACTTTCCAATTTGTTCATATTCAATTTCAATAGCCATAAACATTTTTGAATCAATTTCATTCAAATCAATATCATCATTTCAATTGCTTACCTAATTTTACGTGCCATGCATTTTAATTAAAATATAACATTTAATAATAAACAGATTTGAATTGTAGTAATACAAACCCGAATTTGTTCGATTGCTCCTCGATAACTTTTCCTTTCCTTTCGGTGCCGATGCCTTGGGTTCTTTGCTAACCACAAAAATAATAATAATAATTTACACTTATTAATTACAGCACTAATTTATAATAAATGATTGAATTTCTATTCAATTTATATCCTAATTCCAATTTAATCCTAATTAACTCATTTACTTTTATAATTCAATTTATACTTCATTTCTATTCAATTTCCTTTCATATTTCACTTAACTGTCTAATGTTCATAATAAAATTATAATTTAAAATTTCTTTCAATTTATTCCTTTAAACACAAAACTTATAGCTTCTTTTACAATTCAATTCCTTATCAAATCTAACTTGAAATTCATTCAATTAAATCTCTAATTTATCTTTTAGTTCAACATGAGCTATACTTATAAACCTATGAACTTTCAAAGTATCAACTTAATTTCACCAAAACCTTGTTCTAAAGCTTCTAAAACATCAAAATTAAGTAAAAATGACTTAATTAACTTACCTATTAAAGCTTTAAACCTTCAAACCTAAGTTTTCCCCGTTTTCTTTTCTTTCCCTTTTCTTTCTTCTTGTTTTCGAATGGCTTCTGCTATTCTTTCTTTTGCTTTCTTTCTTTATTTCATTTCTTCTATATCTTTTACATATATATATATATATATATATATATATATAAGTTAATAACGATAATAATTATAATAAATATTTTTAATAACACATATTTACATTACATTTGTCACCACTTAATTTGTTTATCATACACAAAAATCTCATAATTTAATTATTTAATTAATAACTATCTTTTACTTAATTTTCAAGTAAATAAATAAATATAATGCAAATGTATATATTTACATTATTACAATTGTCACTATCCAATTTATTTATTATACAAAATTTCACAATTTAATTATTTATCAAATAAATATCTTTTACTTAATAATAATAAATAATAAATATATATTTACTAATTAAATATAAGTATTATAAATGTACATATATTTTTTTACAATTGTACAATATCATCACTATTAGCAAATTTTGATTTATTCATATAATATAATAATTTTAATTTATAACTAATATAAATTACCATATAATAAAATAGTTATATACATTATAATTTAATAATAACAAAACAATAAAAATCTTAGATTTTATCAACATTTGCCGCCCCATTTGTGGTGAATGGTATATTTCCCATTTTGGTCCCCTTTCTTTTTATTAATCTATAATTCTACTTTTTACCCTTTATTCAATTTAGCCCTTTTTTCCTAATTTCTCTTAATTAAGCTAAATTCACTTAATTAAAGCCTAATTAAACACACAACTAGCCTCACAAATATTCCTAATAAATATTTACGAACTCGGTTCACTTATACGGATGCCCTATAACTCGCTTTTCCGGTACCTGTGAATTTTGGGTCATTACATGGTGCCGAAACCATTTTTTTTGTTGTTTTGAAAACGGTCAACTTTATTTTGGAAAATGAAGATGGGAGTCACCATCAATCCTTTTTATTTAGGTGAGATCGGATCACCTTGTAATTCAATCATTTTAATAAAAGTTTAAATTTATTAGAACGATGATTTTTGGTCTATAAAATCCAGAAAACGGGTTCGGGAGTTGGTTACGTATGAGGAAGAATTATTACACTCGATACGCCCAAAATTGGTACCTAATTGATTAATTAATGTCTTAATGTCGAATGTTGAAAATTTAAAAAGAAAAAAAAAGATCCCTTTTTGTTAATATTAATTTTATTTTATTTATTTTTTAAAATATTTGAATGAATTGGGATAGATGTTAAAGGCCTTCTTGTCTTGAGATGACAAAATGTCACGTCCCGTAAGTTAAGACACTACATTTTGAATTCTCGAGAATAAGCTTGCATTTTAAAAATTTTATTTAAAATGTCATATTTTAATTTTAGAAGGATATTTAGTTATTTAGGTTCGACGAGAAAATTGAAATCCCATAAGTTAGGGTACGATTTCTCGAAGTTCCAAATATGAAATATTACTTTTATTTTGAAAACATTCATTTTTTAAATGAATTTGGGTAAAAATTAATGTAATGTTTATAACGATACACGAATGAAATATTATGCTAACAAATGACAAAAATATGAATGTACTAATAAACAATTCATAGTACATAAAATGGCACTAATCACATGACATACTTCACTTTTATACTAATATTTACAATCAAAGAGAAATAAAATAAATAATAAAACAAGTAATAATAATGATAAAACAGCACACATAAAAAGAAAATACCAACTTTAGGTATAATAAGGATAAAGAATAAATACATAAATAAATATTGAGGAAATTAATTTATAAAATATTGAAAATAGAGAATCGAATTAAAATATAAATGAAATTTAGGGTGCATTTTGTAATAAAACATGTTAATAGATAATAATATTAATAATAACAATGATAATAAAATAGTGAATCATTTCTAAAATTTATAAAAAGGGTAGTAAATGAATAAAAAACAAATAGTGAGGTAATAATGACAGTAATAAAATATAAAATAAGATAAAATAAAAAATTGAAAAGGGTGAAAAATAAATAACATATTGTAAAAGTATAAAAACAAAAAAATAATGAAATAATGTAATGATGATAATAATAGGACATGTGCAAAAAGAATATAAGCAACTCAATAAAAGAATAAGCAAATGAATGAATAAATAAATAAGTAAATAGATAAGTCAAAGTATGCATGAAACAATTTAAAATAATAAAATTTTGAAGTCCAATGATCTAAGGATTGAATTGAAATTGAAATAAAATTAGAGGGCAAAATTTAAACATAAAACAATCAATTAGGGCCTGAATAAGACACGCGCAAAGGAACGAGAACTGAATGGGAAATTATTCCTAGTCCTTAAAGTGCACCGTTTCTAAGGTATCGAGTGGTCAAAGGACCAAAAATAAAAACAAAATAAAAGTCTATGGATAGATTTAAAAAGAAATAAATAATGAAATAAGGATCAAATTAAAAACTTTAAAAAAGGCGGAAGGACTAGGGTTGCAATTAGACCATCAATCAAAAATGCGTGGATCCTCTGGGTTGGATTGAGTCAGCGCGCGGGTTAAGCATGAAACAACGTCGTTTTGGCGTCTAAACTTTGGCTCAAAACGATGCCGTTTTACACCCTTTATTTAAGTAAAAAAATTTTAAAAACCTCATTTCTGCCTTCTTTTAAAAAAAACACTTCAGTTTTCTCTCAAAACTCTCCCTTTCCCTCCGATTTTTGGCTTAGCTCCGGTCGCCAGACCACCGTGGCTGCTGCCGATCGCCTGCGACAGCGTCGCCGTCCACGGTGGTTGAAAAATCAAAAGAAGGCCATTTTTTAGCCTTTTCGATTCCCAAGTCTAAAAAATACCCCCTTTCATAGGGGAGGGCGATCCTCGGCCACCCAAGGCGGCGAAACACGAAGAGATAAGATTTTCCTTTTTTTATTTTTGTTTATTTATCTTTTTAAAAAAAGACACGAGATAAAAAATAAAGCAAAAGAAAAAAAAAAGACCACCTTTTAATCTTTTGTTTTGATTCTTTGTTTTTCTGTATTTGATTTCATGTGTTCGTCGAAAAAGAAAAAGAGGGCGATACATCGTGTTCATGGCCTTTTTATAGCCAAAAAAAAGAAAAATATACAATGTTTGTTTTTTATTTCTTTTGTGCTGTTGCGTTTGTCTTCTTCGCAGGTACAGAGGTACGGAGGCAACGTGACGGGGACAGCTGGAGGCCGTACATGGGAGGAGCGACGACTGAAGGGCAATCCTAGGTGTGGCTAGGGTTTTCTCCCTTTGTTTTTCTTTTTTTTTTTTTGCTGCTGAAAATGGTTTAATTTTTGGGCTGTTGGGCCACTAAGGTTTTTGTTACATTTGGGCTGTAATTGGGTAGTGTTTTTTTTTGGGTTAGTGTAGTTGGGTTTGCTGTTCGTAATTTGGGTTGGTTTTAATGCATTTGGGCTTGTAACAAAAACTTGGATTGTTGATTATTTCTTATTTATGTTTTTTATTGGGTTTTTGGTTGCTAGGTCCCAGAAAAATTTGGCCCATTACATCTGGGATATGGTATTGTATGTGATATAAGTGTTTCCAAGTATTCTTAACGATTTCGAATGGTTCAACGAGCAATGTCAATACGAGACCGAATGTGAATTTGAGCTAAATGATTCATGTACGTATGAGGTTTATATGTTCATTGAAAAATAAGGTAAGTGAAGTTACTTAATGTGGTAACATGGATTATATGAGAAAAGTGATTGTATATGTGTATGAGATTAGCTAAATTTGGCATATTCGAATTAAATTATATATGTTCTTGTGATGAATTATTTGCTTATGGCTTACTAAGTTTTCAAAGCTTACTTTGTGTGTTCTTTCACTTTTTTATAGATATGTAAAGTTAGCTTGAGCTCGGGGATCGTCAAAGATCTTCATCACACTATCAATTGATATTTCGATACTTTGAAAACTTGTACTTTTGACATATGGCATGTATAGGCTAATTTTGGTATGGTTGGTTTTGAAATTGTATATATGTAGCCATGCAAAAATAGCCTGATAATGATGTTAAAGTTTGTGATTTTCGGTCATGTAATTAGCTTATATTGAAAGCGTATTTTAAGGTATATATTGTGTAATGGATATTCTTATAATTTGGCTTAAGTAATAAGATAAATGAAGGATGCATTTTCAATTTATAGTATGTGTATCTATAAGTTATGTGATGATCATGCCATTGTTTGTGGTTTGGCATTTAGGTACGGTTGGTGATGATAAATAATGAATGTGATTTATTTGTTAATTGGTTGGCTATTTTGGTACGCCTTTTAATGGTAAATAATCTGTATGATTTAGGTATGTTTAGTTATTTATTATGGATATTTATAAAGTGACATTTTAATGTTTGTTTTAGGCTATGAAATAGTATAATCAGCTTTTATTTGAGTTGTAAATTGGTTTGATTATTGGAGGTTGTATTGATGATCGAATAGATATAGTTAAATGGCTAGGTATAGGTAGTTTGGATTGGTTTGAGCATGCAAATTTGGTATACTATGAATTGTCTTTTGTGTTCAAAAATGGTTATTGATATTATGGTCAATTGCACATGATTTGGTAGTATTAGAAATATACTTGGTCATGATATAATGTCAGCTTTTGTCTTATATGTTAACAAATTTTATGCCGTGTGATATAGGTTGATATGGGTTAACATGCAAAAATGGTATATTTAATATTCAGTTAAAGGCAAGAAATTATACTAAAGAATGTTTTTAATGTAGGCTGGGTATATAAGTTGAATTATGTTAAATTATATTCAGGAGTTCAAATGCCATGAAAATTTGGTCCTATGGTTCGAACATGGGATTTATGATATAGGAAACATGGTTTTGAAGTATGTTAGCTTGGTTTGAAATTTGAATAATTAAATGATATTGATAAAGTTAAATTATTAAACATGTTGCGCATATGTGGAAGAATTGAATAAGCATGATTTGACTTTATTGGTTATGTATTTCATATGTGTGAATGTGACTTATATGATTGAGTAGATGGTTATTATTCGAGTTTAAATTGTTATATTAAATGAGTTAATATAACTTTGTGCATGATTTGAATTGAATGATCGTATTGGACTGTGTTTTTCTCAGTAATGCCTTGTAACCTTAATCCGATGACGGATATGGGTTAGGGGTGTTACATTTGATTGGTATCAAAGCTACGATTTAGTCGGTTCTAGGATTAACGTAACGCGTGTGAATCTAGCTATACATGCCATATTTGTAAACTGCGATTGTGTGATGATTCCTCACAATTAAAAATGTGTTTTTGTATAGTAAATGGATCCTGATCGAGCCATAACCGATGACGTGGAAAGTAATGCACCCACTCTCACTCAAGAGGCAGTGCAATCTGATTTTAGACTTGTTACGAGTAGCCACGAGGGAGAGGCTAAACAAGCCTTTTTTCAGATGATGAAAGAAGGTTCACACAGTATGTCCGGACAAATCCAACAACCTTCACCCCCGCCTAATTCTCCACAAGTCCCTGTTATGCCACAAGCTGTGAATCCGATTCAATTCAGTAAGCCTCCGGTTGATAAAATTAAAAAAATATGAGGCTGAAGAGTTTCGTTCTGCTATTGATGATGATGCTGAGAGAGCTGAGTTCTGGCTCGAGAATACAATACGAGTGTTTGATGAAATGTCATGTACTCTTGATAAACATCTTAAATATATTGTTTCACTTCTGAGAGATATAGCGTATCATTGGTGGAAAACGTTGATATCTGTGGTTCCGAAAGAACGAGTCACTTGGCAGTTCTTTCGAATTGAGTTTAGAAAGAAGTATATTAGTCAGATATTCATAGATAAAAAACACAAAGAGTTTCTTGAGCTGAAAAAGGGTCGTATGTCTGTTACGGAATATGAACGAGAATTTGTGAGATTAAGTCAATATGCATGAAAATGTGGCTCAACCGAAACAATTATGTGCAAGAGATTTGAAAATAGCCTGAATGAAGATATCAGCTTGTTAGTTGGGATTCTAGAAATAAAAGAGTTTGTTGTGCTTGTCGAACGAGCGTGTAAAACTAAGGAACTTGGGAAAGAGAAAAGAAAAACAAACTCGGAAGCTAGAGAGGTACGAAAATGATCATCGAGTAAGTTATTTCAGTCAGCATCAAAGAAGTTTCGAGATGATTTTAGCCGCTCAAAGGGTACTATGGGTAATTCGAGCAGAGATCAAGTAAAGCAACATTCGAGCTTTAAAGCTCCAGCTACTTCGATAGCTAGTATAGGGAGTGCAAGACTTAATCGACCTGAGTACAAACATTGCGGTAAACGACATTCGACAATTGTAAATTAAATGATCGGGCTTGTTTTAAATGTGGATCAGTAGATCATTTTATTCGTGATTGTCCCGAGTTTTTTTAACAAGACACGGTACAGAATATGAGACCGAGTAACATGGCAGCTAGAGGTAGACCACCCAGAAACACTGGTAATGTGAGTGCTAGCCAGAGAATGACTAAAGACATAGTTGTGAGATTTGAACCTCGAGCATCTGCCAGAGCCTATGTTATTCGCACTCGCGAAGAAGCTTCATCTCCAGATATTATTACCGATACTTTCACTCTCTATGATATTAATGTTGTTGTATTGATTGATCCTGAATCAACTCATTCTTATGTATGTGAGACTTTATTCTCCAATAAGACTTTGCATGTAGAGTCTACTGAATTCGTGATTAGAGTATCGAACCCCTTAGGTAGATGTGTCTTGGTTGATAAAGTATGCAAGAACTGTCTGTTGATGATTCGAGATTCTTGTTTTTAGGCTGATCTGATGTTGTTACCATTCGACGAATTTGATATAATTCTGGGCATGAATTGGTTAACACTGCATGAAGCGATAGTGAACTGCAAACGAAAGACAATTGATCTGAGATGTCAGAATGATGAGATAATTCGGATTGAGTCTAATGATTTGAATGGTTTACCGACAGTGATTTCTTTGATGTTAGCTCAGAAATATGTAAGAAAGGGTTGTGAAGCTTACTTTGCTTATGTGCTCGACTCTAAAGTGACCGAAAAGAAGATTGAGTCAGTACCAGTTGTGTGTGAATATTCGGATGTGTTTCCTGAAGAGTTATTGGGTTTACCACGATCAGGAAAGTTGAATTTGGTATTGAGTTAGTGCCCGAAACAACTCCGATATCGATAGTTCCGTACAGAATGGCACCGACCAAATTAAAAGAGTTGAAAGGTCAGTTGCAAGAGTTGACTGATAGGGGTTTTACACGACCAAGTTGTTCTCCCTAGGGTGCACCGGTTTTGTTTGTGAAAAAGAAAGACGGAACTATGAGAATGTGCATCAACTATCGATAGCTCAATAAAGTGACTATCAAGAATAAATACCCTCTGCCACGAATAGACAATTTGTTTGATCAGTTGAAAGAGGCTACAATGTTTTTAAAGATAGATTTGAGATCAGGTTACTATCAGTTGCGAGTTAAAAATTTTGATGTGCCGAAAATCACTTTTTGAACGAGGTACGGACATTATGAGTTTTTAGTTATGCCTTTTGGATTAGCGAATGCACCTGCTGTTTTTATGGATCTAATGAATCGAATCTTCAGACCATATTTGGATCGATTTGTTGTGGTGTTTATTGATGACATCTTGATTTATTCTCGTGTTGAATTCGAGCATGCTGAACATCTGAGAGTAGTGTTACAGACTTTGCAAGATAAGTAACTATTTGAAAAGTTCAGTAAATGTGAATTCTGGTTGCGCTAAGTCGGTTTTCTAGGGCATATTGTGTCAGCATCGGGTATTCGAGTAGATCCGAGTAAGATTTTAGCAATATTGGATTGGAAGCCTCAAAGAAATGTATCCGAAGTTCGAAGTTTTCTGGGACTAGCCGGTTATTACAGACGATTCGTAAAAGGTTTCTCAATGATTATAACTTCGTTGACGAGACTACTTCAGAAAGATGTTAAGTTTGAGTGGTCGGACAAGTGCCAGAAAAGTTTCGATCAACTGAAAGCTTTATTAACCAAAGCTCCAGTGTTAGTTTAGCTAGAATCGGGTAAAGAATTCGTAATCTATAGTGATGCATCGTTGAATGGTTTGGGCTGTGTTTTAATGTAGGAAGGTAAAGTCATAGCTTATGCCTTGAGACAATTAAAGCCGTATGAAAAGAATTACCTGACGCACGATTTGGAATTAGCAGCTATCGTGTTTGCATTGCAGATTTGGTGCCACTATTTGTTCGATGAGAAATGTCATGTTTATTTTGATCACAAGAGCTTAAAATATTTGATGAATCAGAAAGATCTGAATCTACGACAGCGAATGTGGTTAGAATTGTTAAAAGATTACGAGTTAGTGATTGACTGCCATCCGAGAAAGGCCAATGTTGTTGCTGATGCTTTAAGTCGAAAATCTTTATTTGCTCTACGTACAATGAATACTCAGTTGGCTTTATCTGATGACGGCTCGATTGTAGATGAGTTGAAAGTGAGACCATTATTTATACAATAGATTTGCGAATCTCAGAAAATTTAAAATAAATTGTTAGCAAAACGAGCTCAAAGTGATTTGAATTTTGATTCATAGGTTCGAGTTAATGCTGATGATTGTTTAAGATTCAGATGCCGAATATGTGTTCCGAGAAATTCAGAGTTGATTCAGATGATTTTGAGCGAAGTACATAGTAGTAGATTGTCTGTTCATCCGGGAAGTACGAAAATGTATAACGATCTGAAACAGATTTGCTGGTAGTCTAGTATGAAGCGTGATATCTCTGAATTTGTTTCGAAATGTTTAATTTGTCAGCAAGTCAAAGCTAAGCATCAGGTACCGTCTGGGTTACTACAGTCGATTATGATTCCCGAATGGAAATGGGACAGAATCACGATGGATTTTGTATCAGGTTTGCCTCTGTCTTTGAGGAAGAAAGATGAGATATGGGTGGTTGTTGATAGACTGACTAAATCGGCTTACTTCATTTTGGTACACACGGATTATTCACTTGATAAACTTGCTGAGTTCTACATCTCTCAGATTGTAAGATTGTATGGAGTACCTATTTCTATTGTTTCGGATAGAGATTCGAGATTTACATCGCGTTTCTGAAAGAAATTACAAGATGCACTAGGTACAAAGTTACACTTTAGTACTGATGTTCATCTGCAAATAGATGGTCAATCCGAGTGGATTATTTAGATACTCGAGGATATGTTGAGATGTTGCATTCTTGAGTTTGAAAGTACATGAGAACGATACCTGCCATTGATTGAATTTGCATATAATAATAGTTTTCAATCGAGTATAAAAATGGCACCTTACGAAGCATTGTACGATCGCAAATGCCGAACACCTTTGTATTGGACTGAGCTCAGCGAGAATAAGATTCACGGGGTCGATTTGATTAAAAAGACTAAACAGAAAGTGAAAGTGATTCGTGAAAGTCTGAAAGTAGCGTCAGATCGTCAGAAATCGTACGCAGACTTGAAATGAAAAGATATTGAGTTTTATATCGGGGATCGAGTGTTTGTGAAAGTGTCTCCATGGAAGAAAATACTTAGATTTGGCAGAAAAGACAAGTTAAGTTCGAGATTCATTGGACCGTATGAAATTATCGAATGTATCGAGCCGGTTGCTTATAGATTGTTGTTGCCACCTAAATTAGAAAAGATTCATAATGTATTTCATGTATCGATGCTTTGAAGATACCGATCTGATCCTTCGCGTGTGATTTCTCTGTCTAAGATTGAGATTCAGTCTGATATGACCAATCTGAGTTTTAGATCGCGAGGTTAAAGAATTGAGAAATAAGAAAATTTCATTAGTGAAAGTTTTATGGCATCGACATGGGGTTGAAGAAGCTACGTGGGAGCCGGAGGATGTTATGAGAGAACAATATCCGAACCTATTCATTGGTAAGATTTTCAGGAACGAAAATCCCTAAGGAGAGTTGTAATAGCCCGATTTTTTGCTAAATCGAAATAGTATTTTTGAAACCACAAATCTAAAGTCATAAAATTATTTTAATATTATTTTTGGTATTTATAACATGTTATTTGATATGTGTGAAAATTTCGAGATTTAATTTTATCGATTGATTAGTTAATTTTATAACAGGACTTAATTGCATAAACTGTAAAAGTAACATGCTATAAGTAAAAGTGCTTATTTGCTTTGATTAATTAATTGTGAGGTCCTTATGTTGTGATTTGACCATTAGCTTAATGGATGGACAAATATGCCTTTAGTTAGTGGATTTTTAATGTATGTTCATTAAGGGTAAATAAGTCAAATAGTAAATAAAATAAATTAAATAAAATAAAACCATTTTCATTCATCATTTTCACTTGTGCTTGCTGAAAATAAGAAAAGAAAAAAAGAGTCATCTTCAAGCTTAGGGTTCGGCACTTCCAAGTCTTGATTGAGGTATGTTTTGAGCTCAGTTTTTGATGAATTTTATGTTTTTGAGATCGTTGCTTCATATTCTTGCAAGCCCATGCCCTAATTTTTGGATTGGTTGATGAATTTGTGAGTTGCCATTGATGATAACTTGATGTTTGTCTTGTTTGATGATGAAAAATAAATATTTGTTGTTAGATTTTCATAGTTTATTAAGTGATTTTTTATAAAATGCTTATTAAGTACTAAATTGTGAAATTTGTAAATTGATGGGTTGAAATGTAAAATAATTAGAATTAATAGGCTACTAGGAATCTAAGGAAAATTCAGCGTAATATGAACATGTTGAAATTTTGAGTATTTTGTGTTGTTTTAAAACATTGACTAAATTGTGAAAATGTGAAATGTTAGGGGCTAAAGTGCAAAATGCCTATTTATGTGTTTTTGGGTGAAATTAAATTAATATGTTAATAAATAAGTTAAATTTGTATTGATTTAGATCAAGAAAAGAAGAAATCGGATTTGGATCAGGGAAAGTCAAAAATTGTTGAATAATCGTTCCGATCCATTCGTTCCCGTACAAGGTAAGTTCATAAGTAAATAAATGTTATTAAATTTAAATCTATATATTATATGTTGCTGAATTGAATTGTAAATAAATATATATGTTGCCGAATTAAATTAAGCATTAGAGAACTTGTTTCAAGTTGAACTGATTGCATTACAATGTCTGAAAGCCCCGTACGAACCATAGGAATAGTATAAGATACGTATGTCATGACATTAGGACTTCCGAGGTGTGATTTCGGGTAAGACCATGTCTGGGACATTGGCATTGATATGAGATTACGTGTAAGACCCTGTTTGGGACAGATGCATCAATATGTGATAACATGTAAGACCATATCTGGGATATTGCATTGTATGTGATATATGTGTTTCTGAGTATCCTTAACGATTCCGAATGGTTCAACGGGCAATGTCAATACGAGACCGAATGTGAATTTGAGCTAAATGATTCAGGTACGTATAAGGTTTATATGTTCATTGAAAAATAAGGTAAGTGAAGTTACTTAATGTGGTAACATGGATTATATGAGAAAAGTGATTGTATATGTATGAGATTAGCTAAATTTGGCATATTCGAATTAAATTATATATGTTCTTGTGATGAATTATTTGCTTATGGCTTACTAAGCTTTCAAAGCTTACTTTGTGTATTCTTTCTCTGTTTTATAGATATATAAAGCTAGCTCGAGTTCGGAGATCGTCAAAGATCATCATCACACTATCAATCGATATTTCGGTACTTTGAAAGCTTGTACTTTTAACATATGGCATTTATAGGCTAATTTTGATATGGTTGGTTTTGAAATTGTATATATGTAGCCATGCAAAAATGGCTTGATAATGATGTTAAAGTAGTTTGTGATTTTCGGTCATGTAATTAGCTTATGTTGAAAGTGTATTTTAAGGTATATCTTGTGTGATGGATAGTTTTATAATTCGGCTTAAGTAATAAGATAAATGAAGGATGCATTTTCGATTTATGGTATGTGTATTTATAAGTTATGTGATGATGACGTCATTGTTTGTGGTTTGGCTATTTAGGTACGGTTGGTGATGATAAAGAATGAATGTGATTTATTTGTTAATTGGTTGGTTATTTTGGTATGCTTTATAATGGTAAATAATATGTATGATTTAGGTATGTTTAGTTATTTATTATGGATATTTATAAAGTGACGTTTTGATGTTTGTATTAGGCTATGAAATAGTATAATTAGCTTTTATTTGAGTTGTAAATTAGTTTGACTATTGGAGGTTGTATTGATGACTGAATAGATATAGTTAAATGGCTAGGTATAGGTAGTTTGGATTGGTATGAGCATGCAAATTTGGTATACTATGAATTGTCTTTTGTGTTCAAAAATGGTTATTGATAATATGGTAAATTGCACATGATTTGGTAGTATTAAAAATATACTTGGCCATGATATAATGTCAGCTTTTGTCGTATATGTTAACAAATGTTATGTCGTGTGATATAGGTTGATATGGGTTAACATGCGAATATGTATAGATTTGCAAAAATGGTATATTTAATATTTAGTTAAAGGCATGAAGTTATACTAAAGAATGTTTTTAATGTAGGCTGGGTATATGAGTTGAATTATGTTTAATTATATTCAAGAGTTCGAATGCCATGAAATTTTGGTCCTATGGTTTGAACATGGGATTTATGATATAGGAAACACGATTTTGAAATATGTTAGTTTAGTTTGGAATTTGAATAATTAAATGATATTGATAAGATTAAATTATTAAACATGTTGCGCATATGTGGAAGAATTGAATAAGCATGATTTGACTTTATTGGTTATGTATTTCATATGTGTGAATGTGACTTATATGATTGAGTAGATGTGTAACGCCCCAATTTTCGGGAATCCTATGAATGTTGGCATAGGTTTAATTATGTTAGTGGGCCTCTAAAAAGCCCAAGCTTAAGATAGAACCCGGTAATTTTAGTTAATTTTTGTTCCATAAGAAAAAGGGAGTGAAATTATGAAATAGGACTTATGTGAAAATGTTTGAAAATGCTATAGGCTAAATTGAAGTGGCCAAATAAATAGGAGTGCAAAATAGGAGGATTTGCATGACAAACCTCCCATTTTACATGAAGTGGCTAGCCATCATGTTGTTGTAGACAATATGAGTACTTGATATCCATAATTTATGGTACAAATTGATACAAATTGATAATGGGTTAGGTAAATGTTCCATGATAATGGATTAGGTAAATATTCCATGATAATGGGTTAGGTAAATGTTTCATGATAATGGTTTAGGTAAATGTTTCATGATAAGAATTTCATGTCTTTTGTATTAAAGAATTAAATGGATGAAATATGAAGTTTTATTAAAAGAAAAGGGTGAAAAGAACAAAGTTTTGTCCATCTTTGTTCATCATAGCTGAAAGTTAGAGAAGAGAAAAGAGAGGAGAAAGCTCTTGAGTATTTGGTCATTAGGAGGAGGAAAATTGAAGGTAAGTTCTTGGTACCTTGCTTCTATTTTGAGGTTCATGAGTTCTTCTTGATTCTACCTTAACTCTTGAAGTATATTTTGATTTTTAGTTGTGTTGTGAGCATTTGGTCATGAATTAAAATGAAGGAAATGGTTGTTGTTTCATGTTCTTTTGATGAAAAATGGAAGATATGTGAAGTTGAGCCAAATAAATGAGCATACATGTGCCTTAGATGTTAAAGGGAAAAATCAGCTAACATGTTGTGCTTTTAAAATGATGAAATGGAGATTATACTTAAGTAAAATCATAGATATGTGATGATTGATTGGTGATATACATGTTTAAATAACATGCATGCAAGTTAGGTGTGAAAGAGTGATTTGATAATAAATCTGCTTGGGACAGCAGCAGTAACGTGACTTTGGAAAATCACCATAAATTGTGGGAGATGAATTAGAAGCTGAATAAATTATGTAATTAAAGCTTATTGAGTCTAGTTTCTAATGAAATAAACAAGAACATATTTTGAATTCTTTACAATGAGAAATTTGATTCGTAATGAAGAGTGGTCAGATTAGTCAAACAGTGAAACATGCGAAGCTTTGAGAAAAATCTGGTATTGATTGGCCAAACCAAAAATTCTGAAAATTTTATGGATATAAGATATATGAGTCTATTTTCAGGAAAATTAACGGAACTTGATTTGGAGTTTCGTAGCTCCAGTTATAAATGATTTAGTGACTGTTGCTCAGGAAGACAGCTTGCAGTGAAATTATGATTATGTGGTAAACATTGACAAAAATTTGTTAATGAGTTGCTTATTGATTTCTTATAAACTTACTATGATCTGTAGGTGTGGTTGGCGAATATTGTAAGGGGTTAATATGTAGTTTGTAATTGAATAGTTAGATTAACGTGTTAGTAATCCAATTGTAGGCGGTTCGTGTGTCGATCTCACAAGATATCGTCGCAAAAGTGTGTAACTAACACCCTCTTTCTTAGTCTGGATCGGCAAAAGTCGAAAAGCGAAATACCGAAAACCGATATTTTGTAGATTTACGAAAAGTCGAATGCTCGTGAGGTAAATCGATTAATGTTTTTGGTAAGCTGCAAAATTTGGACTGCAAAGTGTATGATTTCTGTGCCCTCGATATTTTTGGGCTTAATGGGCCAAAATTGGAATGATGGGCCAACGGACCCAATTCGGTAAGAACCCTCGGTACGTGATTCTGTAGTTCGTGAAAGGTAGGAATATGCATGAAAAACCCTAAAATAGATAAATTACTGAAATACCTTTAAAAGTGGAAAATTTACAGTTTTACCCCTGGGAGATAAATTACCGAAATACCCCTAGGGTTAAATTGACCTAAATGCATGTTTGACTGTTGTTATTTACTGCATGCCATGTTGTTATTATCCGATGCATGGGATTGGGATATTGACGGAGGAAGTACTGAAAGTGGCTTGTCCACGATCTTTGGAGGCTTTGCCTCAATTCTTCGATAATCGAGCAATCTTTGCAACTGTGGAGTGTTGGGTGGGTTGAGCTATTCCCCACATGGAGTGTATGGCTGGTACGGGTGGAGTGTAGTGGTTGGTGGGTTGAGTAGTCTCCCAAATGGGCTTGCATATGTTTCTTGATGTTGCATATATTTTGAAATAGGCCTATGGGCCATACTCATTATCTGAATAAGGGTCTAAGGCCCGGTTTATTGTAATCTGAAAAGGGCTCGCCCAATACCACTATTACCCAAATGGGCTTGCATATGTTATTGATGTTGCATGTATTTTGAAATGGGCCTATGGGCCATACTTATTATCTGAATAAGGGCTAAGGCCCGTTTATTATAATCTGAAAAGGGCTCGCCCAGTACCACTATTACCCAAATGGGCTTGCATATGTTATTGATGTTGCATGTATTTTGAAATGGGCCTATGGGCCATCTTGTTATCTGAATAAGGGCTAAGGCCCGGTTTATTGTAATTTGAAAAGGGCTCGCCTAGTACCACTTATTACTGAATGGGCTTAGGCCCAATAGGCTTGAGTGACTTGGGCTTTGAATGGGTTTTCCTTACACAATGAGTTTCCCCAAACTCACCCCTTTTATTTTCATCCACGCAGAAATCCCCAACCATAGTGGGCTTGGAGATGTGAGGAATTGGAGTGGCCACCGTTCGAAAGTTTGATTTTCTTCGGTGAACTGGACATCCTTTTATTTACATTTGAAGTTTTGGGCTTTTAAATGTAATAAGGCCGCTTAATTATTTTTGATGGTTTTAATATGTATTACTAAGATAGGTAATACTTATATTTAATCTGTTGAAACTGGATAGCTTTAGGGCGCGTTTTCAAAAACAACAGTTGATTTCAAAATAACACGACAACAAGCAAAGCTTCCGCAATGAAAGTATTTTTCCAAAATTAATCACTTTTCCTAAAAATGACTTAATCAAATCGGTTTTCCTAGAAATATCCATGACATTAAGGTGTGGCAATGGCGGTATGCATGTCTAGGATTGGATCCGAAGGGAGCTTGGTATAGCGATCCGATGGACTCACCACCTCTTTTCCGATTTCCTACCTGGTGCATAGCTTCCATTCACTTTAACCCTTAATGAATTAATCTTTTGAACATCAAGTACGATTTTCTGGACTTAGAAAGGAAATTTTTTTTTTTTACGTTTTTGATGTGGCATGCCGGATCCGGCCATAACTTCTGGGCCGGGTTTGGGGTGCTACAAGATGGTTATTATTCGAGTTTAAATTTTTATATTAAATGAGTTAATATAACTTTGTGCGTGATTTGAACTGAATGATCGTATTGGATTGTGTTTTGCTCAGTAATTCCTTGTAACCCTAATTGTAACGCCCCAATATTCGGGAATCCTGTGAATGTTGGCATAGGTTTAATTATGTTAGTGGGTCTCTAGAAAGCCCAAACTTAAGATAGAACCCGACAATTTTAGTTAATTTTTGTTCCATAAGAAAAAGGTGGTGAAATTATGAAATAGAACCTATGTGAAAATGTTTGAAAATGCTATAGGCTAAATTGAAGTGGCCAAATAAATAGGAGTGCAAAATAGGAGGATTTGCATGACAAACATCCCATTTTACATGAAGTGGCCAGCCATCATGTTGTTGTAGACAAAATGTGCACTTGATATCCATAATTTATGGTACAAATTGATACAAATTGATAATAGGTTAGGTAAATGTTCCATGATAATAGGTTAGGTAAATGTTCCATGATAATGGGTTAGGTAAATGTTTCATGATAAGAATTTCATGTCTTTTGTATTAAAGAATTAAATAGATGAAATATGAAGTTTTATTAAAAGAAAAAGGGGTGAAAAGAACAAAGTTTTGTCCACCTTTGTTCATCATAGCTGAAAGTTAGAGAAGAGAAAGGAGAGGAGAAAGCTCTTGAGTATTCGGTCATTAGGAGGAGGAAAATTGAAGGTAAGTTCTTGGTACCTTGCTTCTATTTTGAGGTTCATGAGTTCTTCTTGATTCTACCTTAACTCTTGAAGTATATTTTTAGTTGTGTTGTGAGCATTTAGTCATGAATTAAAATGAAGGAAATGGTTGTTGTTTCATGTTCTTTTGATGAAAAATGGAAGATAGGTGAAGTTGAGCCAAACAAATGAGCATTCATGTGCCTTAGATGCTAAGGGGAAAAATCGGCTAACATGTTGTGCTTTAAATGATGAAATGGAGATTATACTTAAGTAAAATCATAGATATGTGATGATTGATTGGTGATATACATGTTTAAATAACAAGCATGCAAGTTAGGTGTGAAAGAGTGATTTGGTAATAAATCTGCTTGGGACAGCAGCAGTAACGTGACTTTGGAAAATCACCATAAATTGTGGGAGATGAGTTAGAAGCTGAATAAATTATGTAATTAAAGCTTAATGAGTCTAGTTTCAAATGGAATAAACGAGAACATATTTTGAATTCTGTACAATGAGAAAATTGATTCGTAATGAAGAGTGGTCAGATTAGTCAAACAGTGAAACATGGAAAATTTTAAGAAAAATTTGGTATTGATTGGCTAAACTAAAAATTCTGAAAATTTTATGGATAGAAGATATATGAGTCTATTTTCATGAAAAATTAACGGCACTTGATTTGGAGTTTCTTAGCTCCAGTTATAAATGATTTAGTGACTGTTGCTCTGGAAGGCAGCTTGCAGTGAAATTATGATTATGTGGTAAACATTGACAAAAATTTGTTAATGAGTTGCTTATTGATTTCTTATAAGCTTACTATGATCTGTAGGTGTGGTTGGCCGAATATGGTATGGGGTTAATATGTAGTTCGTGTTTGAATAGTTAGATTAACGTGTTAGTAATTCAATTGTAGGCGGTTCGTGTGTGGATCTCGTCAGCATATCGTCGCAAACAGGAGTGTAACTAACACCCTCTTTCTTAGTCTGGATCGGCAAAAGTCGAAAAGCCGAAATATCGAAAACCGTATTTTGTAGATTTGCGAGTGTCTAATGCTCGTGAGGTAAATCGATTAATATTTTTGGTAAACGCAAAAATTTGGACCGCAAAGTGCATGATTTACGTGCCTCGATATTTTTGGGCTTAATGGGCCAAAATTGGAATGATGGGCCAATCGGCCCAATTCGGTAAGAACCCTCGATGCGTGATTCTGTTAGTACATGAAAAGTAGGAATATGCATGAAAAACCTAAAAGCAGCTAAATTACTATAATACCCCTATGCATGGAAAATTATTGTTATACCCCTAGGTGCAAAATTACCAAAATACCCCTAGGGTTAAATTGACCTAAATGCATGTTTGATGTTGTTATTTACTGCATGCCATGTTGTTATTATCGATGCATGGGATTGGGATATTGACGAGGAAGTATCTTGAAAGTGGCTTGTCCACGTCTTGGAGGCTTTGCCTCAATTCTTTGTTAATCGAGCGCGCAAGGCTGCAATGTGAGAGTGTTGGGTTTGGGTGGGTTGAGCTATTCCCCACATGGAGTGTATGGCTGGTGCAGGTGGAGTGTAGTGGTTGGTGGGTTGAGTAGTCTCCCCAAATGGGCTTGCATATGTTTATTGATGTTGCATGTATTTTGAAATGGGCCTATGGGCCATACTGTTATCTGAATAAGGGGCTAAGGCCCAGTTTATTGTAATCTGAAAAGGGCTTTGGCCTAGTACCACTGTTACCCAAATGGGCTTGCATATGTTTACTGATGTTGCACGTATTTTGAAATGGGCCTATGGGCCATACTGTTATCTGAATAAGGGGCTAAGGCCCAGTTTATTGTAATCTGAAAAGGGCTCTGGCCCAATACCACTGTTACCCAAATGGGCTTGCATATGTTTACTGATGTTGCACGTATTTTGAAATGGGCCTATGGGCCATACTATTATCTGAATAAGGGGCTAAGGCCCATTTTATTGTAATTTGAAAAGGGCTCGCCCAGACCATCATTACTGAATGGGCTTAGGCCCAATAAACTTGAACCGACTTGGGCTTTGAATGGGTTTTCCTTACACCGAGTTTCCCAAACTCACCCCTTTTATTTTCATCTACGCAGGAAATCCCCAATCATAGTGGGCTTGGAGCTGTGAGGGAATTCGGAGTGGCCACCCGTTCTGAAAGTTTGGTTTTCTTCTGGTGAACTGGACATCCTATTATTTACGTTGAAGTTTGGGTTTTCAAATGTAATAAGGCCGCTTAATTATTTTTTATGGCTTTAATATGTATTACTAAGATAGGTATTACTTATATTTAACTGTTGAAATTGGATAGCTTTAGAGCGCGTTTTCAAAAACAACAATTGATTTCAAAATAACACGACAACAAGCAAAGCTTCTGCAATGAAAGTATTTTACAAGATTAATCACTTTTCCTAAAAATGACTTAATCAAATCGGTTTCCTAGAAATATCCATGACGTTAAGGTGTGGTAATGGCGGTATGCATGTCTAGGATTGGATCCGAAGGAGCTTGGTATAAGCATCCGATGGACTCACCACCTCTTTTCCGGTTTCCTACCTGGTGCACAGCTTCCATTCACTTTAACCTATAATGAAATTATCTTTTAAAACACTAAGTAAGTTTTTCTGGATCAACAATATAAAATGTTTTGAACGCTTCCATGTGGCATGTCAGACCTGGTCATAACGTCTGGGCCGGGTTTGGGGTGTTACACTAATCCGGTGATGGATACGGGTTAGGGGTGTTATATTACTCGAAACAGACGACCACATACTTTCATTTGGAACTGGTGGGATTCAAATTTCTATACTTTATATATGCGTTTTAGTTTGTACACTTCATCAACATAGCTTATGCAATCCAAATCTGCCGAGGCAGATACTACAATTTCATATGCATATGGAATACAAAATGCTTGAAATCTCCTATAGTCACAGGTCCTCTGTCTTAGTTATACACGGTATGATCCCCCGATAATAACTTTGTCGAGTATAAGGAACTCCATAACCCAAAATATTTTATTTGGACGTGAGTGACACACTGTAAACATAGAGTTTGCTCTTTTTTCATTTTTTGTAATATTTTTTTGTAATATTTTTAATTTTTTTGCAATATTTTGCTCTTTCCGCTTGCTTTGGAAAAGGTTTATAAGCGAAAATATGTTTCTTTGACCACTGAGGTTATCGATAAATGACACATCCCTTTTAATATGGAATTTATGCATTCCACTAGGTTTGTTGTCATGTGCCCGTATCGTAGACCTTCATCATATGATTGAGTCTATTGTTCCTTGGGTATCCTATTGAGGTATTTCATATCGTTTTCATTTTACAGCCCGCAAGTTCTCCTGCATTTCATAGAATTGATGTTGGACGAACTTATACCCTGTCAAAGAAAATAAAAAGTATATTTATGAATGTAAACAATGCATATGTTGAAGAATGATATAGAAAATAATATTTACTATGTACCCATATTAATAGCATGTCGCTACTCAGTATCCTTATGAAATTGGCCTAGGTAATTTGACGCGATATAACATATACAATTCCTATGGTATGCATGATCCTATAGGCTTCCACGTCGATCAGTTGCAGCTTGTATTTTGGGTGCCTTATCAGAAATGATGCATATATAGAAGGGTGGTAGGCCTTTATTCAGGTAGCTTTCTTTGGACATAATATGTGCATGTGTGGTGTGTAGAGGTATTCATGGGCTGGGTCAAGCCTAGGCATGATATTAACACACTTTATGCTTGCCCAAGCCGAGCCTAGCTCGAAATATGAGTCTAAAATTTTGCCTAAGGCCGCCCAGATTTGCATATGGTTAATCCAAACCCTCTTGAATTTCGGGAAGACTTTCGGCCATAGACTAATAACTTGACCTGTGAACATGTCTAGTGTGAGTATGCCCCTGAGTACTAACTTTATGATTGTAGAATACCAAAAAATAAACCAAATTTGAGTACTGAGATTAGCCACAACTTATGTATGATTCAGAGGCTAATAGTAAAATTTTGCCTATAATACAGAATTATTTATATATATATATGGTAAATTACAATTTTAATCATTTATATATGCTTAAAATTAAGTTTTAGTCATTAAAGTTTTTTTTAAAGATAGTCATTGAGGTTCTAAAACTACAATAACTAAATCGTTAATAATCCGACGTGGCATGTTAACTTCACCTTTAGGATTTTAATTTTAGGTTAAATTTTTCATCTAATCCCTGTACTATTCCAATTATTTTTTCATTTAACATTTTTTCTTCTTTTTTTTTTTTTCTTTGTTCTCCTTTTAATTCTTTATTCCCTTTATATTTCTTATTAAAATATTTGATACTTTGATGTATGATATGACCAAGTAGTAAGTGGTGGTGAGATTTGAGTGTGGGATTTTCTTGAATGAGCTATTTGTGTTCTTTATTTTGCAATGCTTGGTTAATTTCTACCATTCAAACCACAATTTTGAACATGAAAACCCTTTTTTTTCCTCTTCAAAAGCAGAAAAAATTAATGAGTATAGGGACTAGCTGCACAATTTGATCTGAAATTAAAAGGAATAAAGCAATATTTAGTCCCAGAACTTGGTAATTTTTTTCAACTTAGTCTTTGAACTTTTTTTTGTCTATATTAGTCTTGGAACTTGGCATTTTTTCTCAATTTGGTCCATTAACTTAGATTGTGTCACGTCATCACTTAAAAAATTTTATTTTTTTATAATTTTAATGATTTTTAGATTTTAATTTTTTTTTTAATTTTCAAGTAATAATAGACATTTTGAGAGTGTGCCACATCATGATATTAACAGAATCCAAGTTCGAGGATCAAATTGAGAAAAATTGTCAAACTCAAGACTTAAATATTGCTTTATCCCAAATAAAAACCTAAAGGTAAATTTAGCATGCCACCCCAAATTGTTTTCACACCATTAAAACAATTAACCGGTAAGTAACTATAACATAAAAATTAATAACATTATTAAGCATATGGTAATTTTTAGAACTTTGAAGAGAAAAACATAATTTTAAGCAAACATAAATGACTAAACTTGCAATTTACCCATATGTATGTACAGACAGAAGCACAGGACAGGGGCATCTTGTGTTGCTTATCAGCCAAGATAATCAAAATCCCGTTTTTCTCTGCAGCCTTCAGCATAATCTGGAGTATTTTCGAACCAAAAAAAAGGAAGTATAACAACAATGAAACTGAGACTGAGAAATCATGAATCCAGAGAAACCCTGAGAATCCAACTCCTATCTCCTTGTTCTTTTCTTCAACTCCAGGAAACCCTTTCCCTCTCCCTCCCTCCGCCCCATCCTCCTCCCTCTTCCCTCCGTTTTTCCCTCAACGCCAACGATTTGCTCCTCCCGCCCTCCCCTCACGCTTCCCTCCATTCCCTCGGCGTAGCTGCCGGCGACCTTCTTTATTTCTCCTCCAATCCCACCGCTTTTTCCGCTGTTTCAGTAACCCAAATGGATGACCCCAATCAGGTGCCGGACAACAACAAGAATCAAGAGACCCAAATGCAAGAATTACCTCAATTTGAAGAACCCAAGTCGAAAGATCCCGAAATTTCTCCAGAAACTATGGACATCGATGCCTCTGCCCTTAGCGAAAGGTTGTCGGAGCCCTACTTCTTGAGGAAGGTTTTGGGGGAAGAGCTGGGTGATAGTGGCTGCATTCACAAGCTGTTGGCGATTTCGGTCCACGCCGTTTTACTTGAGTCGGGTTTCGTGGGGATCGATCCAATTTCGGGGCTCCGAACCGATCGGTTTCATTTGCCAGATGAGTTTCCTTTTCCTGTCTCATTTCACTATTCCCTACCTGAACTGTTGAGGTCTAATTTGACTGATGATGTAGTTTTAAAGTTTCAGACTTTAGGCCATTTCTTTCAGGTTTATGGGTCTTTGTTTAAGGGTTCAAGTTTATATAAATTGTCTCTGGATGAAACTAGGTTTGCTCCAACTCTGAATTTAGTGTGGGAAAATTGTGATAAAAATGTTGCTATGAATGATAAGAAAGATGGGTCTTTTGTTTCGTATCCTGAGAGTGAAGTTTTCGAGTTTTGGAAGATTGTTAAAGATGGGCTTGCATTGCCATTGTTAATAGATCTCTGTGATAAGACTGGTTTGGCCCTTCCGGTTTGTTTGATTCGTCTCCCAGCCGAGTTAAAGGTCAAGATCCTGGAGTTGTTGCCCGGTGCCGATATCGCGAAGATGGAATGTGTTTGCTCGGAGATGCGATACCTGGCTTCGAACAATGATCTGTGGAAGCAGAAATTTAAAGAAGAGTTTGGGTGTACGTCAGGAACTGTAGCAATGGGGAACTGGAAAAAAATGTTTATTTCATGTTGGGAGAGTAGGAAGAAGCGAAATCGGGCGATTACGAGGTGGCAAGGGTTTGCTCGTGTTGATAATAGACCGCTATACTTCCCGATTTGGAGAGATCCCAATCCATTCTTTCCTTCATTCGGGGTTCCTCACGTAATTGGAGGTGAGCACGATGCATCACCATTTGTTGCTCCTCATCCTTACATGCCCTGTGTTCATCAACATCCATTTCGAGGGCGACAGAATTTCAGACATCGCTGCAATCACGGAGACAGGCAGAATGATGCATAGTAGCCAGTGACTACTTTACCACCTATCCCTTGTCGAGAAATCGAGATGTGATTTAGGTAAAAATCATAGAAAGATCATGTTTAAATATATGTTTTTTGCATTTGAGAACCAAGTCTTTTGCTAGAAAGGGAAGAAGCAAAATGTGAGTGTGCCAGGTTCTTCAGTTTGGTTTTGATGCTTGTAAGGTACCATGACTGATGTTACCAGCTAACTAAGCTACTTTGTTTGATGATATCCTTTGGATTTTAATAATAATGAAAGGGATGCTTATGCTTTTGTAAATCTGGTAATGAGTTTTTGTTGTTAGTATTGTATATGATTTTGGCAATTTTATTTTTAATGTTGTTTTCTTCATATCCTTAGTAGTGCTGTCGGCAAAATTGGGTTGGCTTTTAATCTTAATATTCATCAGTAGCTTCAGGTATATAATCCGTTTTTGCATTAAGTAACATTAATTATATAATAAGTTGGAGACTTTAACTTCGAGTTTCATCATATCTAACTACCCTTTTTTTAGATTTTATTCTGGTTTAAGTTCCATTATGTGTGGATTTCCTATCACGGCTCATAATGTAATGGATGATATCAGTGATAGTTATTCGGATATGTATTATTAGTACATACAATTGTTATTAGACCTAGAATCTAAGCTATTGTGAGGGTCCCATACGTGTATGTATAGATATAATTAGAGTTTTTTCTAAGTGCTTTCATGTATTTGAAGTATCTTTCAAAGTTATATATATCCCCGTATCTATGTGTTAGACCCGAATGTTCAAGAAAAATGTTTTTGTGAAAGGGGAACTAAATTTCATTACACAAAATTAAAAAGTTGTTCAATACGTAACATACTCTTGCTTATCAGCTACTACTAGGGGACACACCCTTGCTTATCAGCTACTACTGGGGAAGGAGAAATTTTGGAAATATAAATCACCCAAGGGCGAGGTGGATTAGAAATTGCTTCCTAACTAAACTAATCACAAGGAGCAATTTCTATAACTAGTTGGTGCATGGATTAAGTTTTAAAAAAAAAATACATTTATGGGAGTCTTATTCTTTAAAGTATGTTTTTTTTTTTAATTTGTTGAATACTACTTTTTTTTAATTTGTAAAATTTATTAATAAGTATTTATATACCTATAAATAAAAAGAAGGTCGATCTTCCTTTTGATACGTCACACGTGATACACATTTATCATGTATCTTTTACATTTTATAGAAATGATTGATTTTCAATTTTAGTCATTTTAATATGTTTAAATTTAATTTCCAACATAGTTTGGTCTCTATAATTTTATCAATTAGTTAAAATAATTAATAGTGTTAACTTTTAATTAAGATGTTACATGTAAGGGTAAACCATAAAATTTTTAAGAGGTCAAAGTTGAATTACAAATTTTTAAGATGTCAAATATAAATTTTATCACGTATTAGTTTAGAAATAATTTAAAATTCACCCTCAAATTTTTGGGGGGTTTTTTCACTTCAGCCGTTAACGTTTGTTTTTATTTCAATCTCACCCATAACATTACAGAAAAATTAAAATAAGACCATAATTGACGGAAAATGCTAGTCAACTAATGGTCAACATTTTGTGGCACGTGGCATGACACTTCAATTGCTGACATTGATGAGGTGGCATGACACATCATCAATCATGTGATTTTTTTAGTTAAAATATTAAATATATATATGTATATGTATAGAAAAAATGTTCCACCCTAATTACCTATAACCGCCTAATTACATTGTTATATATAACTAGAAAGTGGTTACTTAATTCGTTAGTAAAAAACAAAAACAAAAAAACCATGGCTCATACATGTCTGACCGCCATGGTGTCCTCCGTCACAGTCCCACCACCCTATCTGACCACCACCTCCTACGCCAAACCACCGTCTTACTTCTTCAGCAACCTCAAAATCCTTCTCCTCAAAGCACCCCTTTCAGCTTCTCGACAAAGAACCCCCAATTTCACTAGGTATAATATGTAATTACGAGTTCCTTTTTTCTTGTGTTTATGATCGAGCTAGCTTCTGTATTTTATTCAGGTGACTGATAACCTTGTGGATGGCCCCATAATTGGAGCCGTTCGATCACTGTGAATTGCTACAACGATCAAGTAGTAGACGGGGATGAAGATGAAGAATATGATCGGAGTTTGGATCTGTTAGTTAGATTTGTTCAAAACGTATTTAGAAAGATTTCTAAACGAGCAAGGAAAGCCGTTCGATCAGTTTTGCCTGTCTTCATCCCTAGTAATCTGGTAGGTATCCTTCAATCGATTTTATATTCCTTTTTTTTTTCCTTATGTAATTTATGAAGGATCCCTAGTTGATGGTTTTGCGCTAATGTAGGTGGGATTATCTGTTAATGGTGTCCTGATACTGGCATTGTTGTGGGTTTTAACGGCATTTCTCGAGGTAATTCATCATTTGATACACCTATGTTTAAATCGAGTAGTTAGTCACTTTACACTTTCTAGTTAATTTGCTAGCTTGGATATCAGCAATTCGACTATTTATACAAAAGTAATTAGCAAAAATCAGCAACGTTTCAACTATTTATAAGCAAAAAATTAGCAATTCATGTTCATATGTTTACCAGCAACTGAACTAACTTTTCAGTTTTTGTGAAGTATGAGGACTAAATTTTGATAAACTAATGGGATTAGCTGCTTAGTTTTCATAGAGGGATAGGGTAAACTAATGTGCAGCTGTAATTACATATATGGAAAATATTGATTTTAATAGTGTTAGAGTCGGATAATGGAATAGGATAAACTAAGTTATAAACCAAAAGGGATGATTGGTTCAGTAGACTGAAATGAAATACTGTTAAACTGATAGAATAAATCTACATCTATTGGTGGAAAACCTTGGCTGTTCTGGCTGGGAATTCAATATGCTTTCTTAAGTTTTTGTGTTCAACATTTTTATTCTGGGTTGGTCTTTTTATTAGTTCTGTTAACTTGGTTGGAAATTTGGGCTTTTAGTTATTTACAGTATGTGTGTTTTGCGAACCAATCGGCAACTTTCAGTTAGTTATATACAGAGGGAGGGTGGATATGGCCTCCTGATAGCTTTGAGGTAATATTAATTTTCAAAATTATCTTGGCCGAAAACTGAGAAGCGAATGCTTACGGTTTCCTAATTTCATTTCAATTGATAAAGTGAAAGCGAAGTGTCCATTGCTCTAGGACCTATGCTGGTTAATATCCTTGTGCAGATGACAGTATCTTTGCAGGGGAAATCAGCTCCTCATCATTTGTGGTTGTTTTACTTGAAATAGAATTCATTGAGCATTGATGGTAAAAGTTTCCTAGAAATAAATTGGGGTTGTTTTACTTGAAATTGAATTTGAATTCATAGAGCATTGATAATAGAAGTTTCCTTATAATGTTATTTACTTGGAACTTATCAAGCCGAAGTTTTAGGTCTTGTGTAAAAAAACGAACCAGATTTATTTGTATATGTGTAGATGAGGTTGTGTCAGCAAAGATCGAGACCCTAAGACCTTGAGCGCCCAAGAATCGTGTGGACTAGTTAGTTTGTTAAGTTATTTAGTTTAGTACTTGCAATAATTGGTTCTAATTAGACTGTTGATGTAGCTTCTTCTGTTCTGCCGCTTGTTTTCTTTTAACACATTTTGATCTAGAATAGGTCATCTGAGCTCTTGGAAGTCTCATGTTTGTAAGCATCTTACTCATACATGGCATTTAGACTGTATTGTGCATGCAAGAAAGCCGTGACAGAAGAATCGATGAACTTGTTGATGACCAACGCATGTGGAGTGGTGCACAGCCTGCCACTTGATTTGTAGGTGAGAACATTGGGAGGGATACAATACAATATACACACATAGCAGCCTTGTTAAAGAAATGCCTTCCTTTTAGCCAACAATCAAGTTGTCGAGTGCTTTAGCTTATTCCCAAATTGGATGCCTAACATCAGAATCATAGAATAAAAATAGCCTCAGTAATCAAGTTCAGTCAAGTTCGAAATAGTAAGGATTCGAGTTCGAAATTAGAAGTTAAAGTGTTTGAATATTGAAATAAGGTTTGAGCTCGAAATTAAGCTTGTGGACCACTTAAATCGATCGATAATGAATTTCATTTTTTCCGGATAACAAAAAATATATTATATTTTATATCAATACACCAAGAAAAAACTAAAAGTAACATACATCAATTACAGATATTGATTTTTTTAAATAATTTTCTAAACTTATTTTTCAATCTTCAATTTTAGGAATTATGACAATTTTCAGTATAAAAATAAAAAATTAAATTCAAAACTTCATTTTCGAAAATTTTAAATATAAAATCATAATGTTATTGTTTCATTTCAGACAATTTCAATAGAACTTTAAATAAAACAAAATTCTCTGAACATTGTTTAGACCATCCGCAAGATTCAAACCCCAAATTCTTACTAACCAATACAACAAACATGGGTTTTTCATTCATTATGTCTAATTTTAGATAAATTTCCTAAGAAAATGTACATAAAAAGACATTAAGAAACAGAGTTGAAAGGTTCATATGTACTGAGATCCTTGACAATTGTAGCAATGGAGCCAGCTGCTGCAAGAACTGATATAATCAGGCAAAGCAACACCAAGAAGTTTAACCATATCCATTTCCAACTAAAGGCTTGGATCTGTTCTCTCGATATGTGCATTTGGATCGGGAAATACACTGTCAGCGGCCAAAACGAAGCGGCACCCAGGAAGCCGAGGATTCCATTGAAGAACGGTAGAAGCATCGCCAGCACGATGGTCAGTATCACGTAACCTGTTCGCCACACAACCCTGAAAGCACTGAAACTGTAAACCCCAAACAATGGAAGCTTAATTGGTGGACTTTCTTTGATGAAACTGCTGTTTGGCCATCGGTTGAAGCACCTGTCTTCCACCTGTTTGAAAATTGGCTGACAGAATACCTATGAAGAAAACCATCATGATTTTGCTGAAGATATGGGGATATTTTATTGTGTGTTGTTTGTAGGTGATGGTAATGGGGGTGTTTTTACCTGGTAAGCTCCTATAAGATGTACAATGATGAATACATTAGCCATGTCGATAAGCCAGTACGGTTCGTAAAAGCCAAACCCTGTTAGGAAATTGCCTGGTGTGTTGTTGCCTAATGCTGCGTAACCCAGAGCACCACATGAAACGTAGAATATGGTGGTGACCGAGACGCCCACTGAGGTTGCCTTCTTCATTGATTCATTTTCTGGTGGATTTGGTTTCAGTGTATCCTGCAATTCCATGCCAATTACATAAATGGAAGTCTTTTCTTTTATTGAAAAGGAAAAGGGTACCATTGAAACCAGGAGGACTTGCCTGTATCTCGACGAGTACAGTTGAGAAAGCATAAGCGAAGGCGATGTCACCAATGGCTTCGAAGCAGTTCCAAGTCTTCTGCCAGCTGGTCACGTCAACTCCCACAGTTGTTCCTGTCAAGCTCGTCCTAGCGTGCTCCCCTCCTACAGCTTTGGCTATCGAGAGGCTGAGGCCGATGGTAGAGTACCCGAAAGACATAACCGCGGCGACTGCGGAAAGCCACGAGAGCTCATGGAAGTTTGGGATTTGGCTTAATATGATCTCTATGATGCCAAAGATGATCATAAAGTTGTTGTTTTTGACATGGCAGCCGACATTCTGGCCATCCTTGTGAAAGCAATCTGATCTTTTTATTGCGCTGGTTAATCAAAGGTACACAAGATTTAAACCAGGAGATATATATTCCATCAAAAACATCAGCTTTAGCATATAAATCATAAATCCTTACGCCATACTAATAGCTGAAGTGATTGAATATCCAATTGTTATCCCTACAAGATTCATATATTGTGCTAATCCACAAAACTTGTTATTGATTCCTCCTGTTGGAAAGAAAAAAACCTAGAAATCATTAGCATTGGGGTTCCATGTCCTTGAAATAACCGGTAGTCATTCATGTCGGACACTTGGATATGGAGATATGATTTTCAAAAATCCTCTAAATACATAAAAAAATCTAACATCTGACAGTCACACCCCAAATGGAGTAAGGTAGGTTCAAGGTAGTAGAGTGGATTTTAGTCACCTAAGTTAGATTTTACAGCATCCATGTAACAGCTACATCTTTTTCCTGAAACAGGGTCCCTGCAACAATCAGCCAGTAGCGTGGATGTAAACCAAGTGATGATAGAGAAGATTACAAGGGCAATGGGACCAGCAATCCACCCTAACTGAGCAATGGCCCATGAAAGAGATAAGACCCCTGAGCCTATGACTGCTGTTATTATATGTGCACTTGCAGTCACCCAAGTTCCTGCAACAAAAAAACACAGGTTTTTAACTTAAAAAATAAAAATAAAAAATAAAAAAACTGATGAAATTTGAAACCTCTCTTTGCAGAAGAAAAAAAAAAAACCCAGAGTTGGATATGGCTTGCCTGCTCTTTTTGAGCTACCATCATCACCATATCGGTTGCTAGCTTCCAGTTCCATGGCATGTAAAGATTGATCCTTGCTTTCTCTCTGTACTTGAAAGATGTTAGATTTGTGTCAAATTAAAGCCAAACTCCTTAAAACTTTAACTCTCAACCTAGACTGTTACGAATGGGAAGATTCTCTCAAATAAATGTAAAATCACCCTATTTGGCAATTCCAAACTAAGTTCCTTTATTATTCCAATACCAACTCAGAAAATTAATCTAATTAAGGTAGCTATTTATAATTCTATATATGCACAAAATTTAGTAAATCTGTCCTTTTTTTTTTATTAGAAATAGGTAATTTATGTTTCAATTTTTTGGATAAAATTATCGTTGATAATGTAGTAACCTTCCTATTAATACTAGTAAATATTTATATAAAAATTATTTTCTAGAGAAATCTTTGTAATTTGACATATTAGAGCTGGAGGAATGAAAAATTGTAATAAGAGGTTTACCCGTTGTTCTGACTCGTCATTTTCCTTGAAGTATTTGCGTCTGATATATAAATACGAGGATATGATCTTTAAAATTTCTTTAAATATATGAACAAAATTTAAAAAATATAACCATACCCATATTGTATATATATTCATATCCAACGTTCATGCAGGAGTCCGAGTAGCATAAGATTTAGCCATAGATTGAATGCCATAAAAGGACTGAAGATGGAGATATTTTTTTTTTTAACTTTCAGTTTCTTCAGAGTATGATTTCATTAAAAATTTCATTTTCTTCAGTTTCCATAAGTTATGGGTAGACATGAAAAAGGTAGCATTATAAGCGGAAAGGACAAACATTTGCCTTTTCACTCGTGGCAAGGAAAGAAAAAAAAAAAAAAAAAAAAAGGGTAAATTATACCTTATGTCATTAAAATAATAGTAAGTTTATTTGGCCATTTAATTTTAAAAAATATAAAATGATCACTTAACTCTTCGAAAGTTTTTATTGAAGTCGTTGAATTTTTAAGTTTTATTTTAAAAAAGTCTAGCAAGCGATTCGAGGCAATGATTGGATGATTGGTACAGTGGATCAATACTTATCGAAAAGTAGAAAAACATACCTTAGATCAAAGACGATCTGATGATCAGTGTCGAAAATCGAAGAAGAAAGTTGTTTAGATTTTGGTTCGCAAATCGATGACGTTCAAAGCTGTTTCGTAAATAATATATTATAGAAGAGAAATAGAAAGAGAGCTTTCGAATGATGTGAATATATAATACCATGTAGTAGAGATTTTAACAACCCAATGACTTAAATGAAAACTTTCGAATAGTTCAGTACTATTTTTGTAACTTTTTGAAGTTGAGTGATCAAAACATAAATTTATTAATAATTTAATGAGTTTTGATGTAATTTACCCAAAAAAGCATATACATATTTATTATGTGTAAATTCTAATATTTTATCTTTACAAATAAAATAAAAATATTGTCGTGCTTTGAGTTTTAATTTGATTGATATTGTTGTTGTTGCAATAATTTAGAGAATGTAAGTTCAATCGTCTTTAAGTGGGTTTAGGGGGATTATGAGTAGTTTAAGAAATGAATTTAAAAAAAATACTGTTAATATAATTTTCATGGTTGTTGGAAACAGACCTAATTGATTGGTCGAACTAGTTGAACTGAGAACTAGTCGGTATACCAATCTGGACAAAGAGTTGAACCAACTTTTGAGTGAACCGCTCAAAATCAATTGAACCAATCTTCTCTATTTTAAAATAATTTTTATTTTTTTATGATTTTTAATAATTTATTTAATTAAAATCGAACAGGCCGGTCGAATAAAAATTTGGTGGTTTGACCAAATTGACCACCTGTCTATTTTTAAAAAATTTGGTATTTTTTTGCGCTTAAACTTAATAATTAGATCCATTTTGGTGCCTATAACTTTTTTTTTTGTGTATACTTTAATATTGAAACTTGGCAAGTAAGGGCTTGTTTTATAGTGCTTAAAAAAAACACTTCTGGCTCTAAAATCACTTTTAGAAGAAAAGTTGTACTAAACAAGTTGTTTTTTGTTGAAATTTTTAGAAGTACTTTTCAAAAGCACTTATGGGAAGGAGAAGTTAAAATTTTTTAGCTTTTCCTCTCCCAAAAGCACTTTTAGTGCTTAATTACTTTTTCACCTCTCCAATAACATAGTACTTTCCATTTTTTTTCTTAGTACTTAATTACAAATGTGTTAAAATCATTAATTAAAAATAAAAATAAAATATTTTTATTATAATAATTACAAATATTTAATTGTTATATTTAAACATTTAAAATATAGTTTATTTATTTTAATTAAATTTTATAAATAATTAATATTTATTGCTTAAAATATTTAAAATTTATATTTCATATATTAAAATATTAACAACAAGTTATAATAAGTTTTTATATTTTTACTAAAATAAAATAATATTAACTAATTTAAATATTATTTAAATACATATTTGTTACTTGATAATAACATGTCTAAACTGAATATTTTATTTTTCAAAAGTATTTTTTGATAACAATGCTAAAAACTCTAATTTTAAACCAAAGTTTTCAAAAGCACTTTTCCACTGCACTTTTCAAAAGTATTGCCAAACTAAAACTAGCCCTAAGTCAATTTTGATAATTGGACTTGGATGTTGTCAAAATGTGATGACGTGTTATTCTAAAATTATTTCATGTCATCACTTAAAAATTTTAAAAAAATACCAAAAGTTAATTTAGTTGCCAAATTTAAGTACTAAAGTGGATAAAAAAAGTACACGTATCTAAGTGGATTAGTTGTAAGTTTAGTAGCTAAAAATTACATTAACCTAAAAAAATAGGCTTAATGGTATTATTAGCCCTTGAACTATTTCGAAAAAAAATCAATTGAGTCCCTTCAAACATTTTTGCACCTCATTGGGTCTTTGAACTACCAAAATTGATCAAATTAGCCTTTAATCAACATTGACCATTAGTTTTTAATGGAATCACTGGCGTAATCGTTAATGGCACTAACTCAGCCTATCGTTGATGATGTGGCACTTCCATATTAATAAAAATAATAAGTAAATAACATTTACTTTCTTTTTTTATTTTCCTTAGTTTTTTTTAATAATAATCTCATTATAGTTCTTTATCATATTTACTCTTTTTAATAGAATGTTTAGAACTACCCATAGCCTCTATCCAAACCTTAAATAGGAGGATGATACAATTCAGCGCACTCAAACCCACATCCTCCTACACTGGCAACAATGTCAATGCTAATAAAACTAAGACTCAATCGGCTTCTTTTAATTTCTTTTCTTTTCTTCCTTCTCACTTTTCTTCTTCTTCTTTTTCCCCCAAACAATGACTCCATTCATGTCATTGATACCACTAAAATAAGCTTCACCATCTTCTCTTCACTTTTCTTAGGTTAGATTTTTGCAAAGCTGAATCAAACCTTCAAAAACACTAACAAATGTTCGAAGCAAACAACCTTGATTTGCCACTATTCGCTATTAGATCAATTAATGATGTTGAAGATGGGAGAGGAGCAATTCGATTTGAGTATGGTGGTCCTAAAAATATTAAAGGCATTAATTAAAAGAAAAAACTAAATATTTTTCAGTTTTTAGTTTTTATTTTGTTGATATGGTAGTGTCAGATCAACTACGATTGGTTGAGTTAGTGCCATTAACGATCGCATCAGCAACTAGAAACTAACAGTCAACGTTGGTCAAATGGCTAATTAATCAAAACTAAAGGGCCCAATTGGGTGCCAAAGGTTTAGAGAGGCTCAATTATTTTTTTTCGAATTAAGCCCCCAAAAAATATATTTTAAACTTTACAAACATAATTCAAAAGGTGACACAAATCCCAAGATGTTATAAAATATAGGCTAAAGTCATAACTATTAGTAAATTTATGTTTTGATCATTCAACTTTAAAAAATTATAAAATATTCACTCAAATTTAATTGATTGGGTTATGGGTCGTCGGTGTCAATGTTAGTCAAATACCTAAAAAATAATACCAAGTTGACTTACTGCTTCCAAATTTAAATACCAATTAAGTTAAAAAAATTAAGGTATGGAAAATAAATGTTGATTACATCAACTTTTTCTCTAAATTAATTATTGAATTAACTGTTTGTGTGAAGTGGTAAAGAATTTATTATCTTTTAAGTAAGATTTGGGTTAAATTTTATAGAAAAAAAACAATATTAAATGTCAAATGGTTTGATGGCTCAACTTTAAATTTCGTCGAGGTATAATATCACTACTAAATATTAAAAGGTTTTATTTAAAAACACTACGAAATTATTTATAATTTTGTTAAGGAATTCTTTATGAATTATTTTTGGTCAGATATTTTGATGAATTAAACAATAATTTTATTATTTATTATATTTAACCAATTCTTAATAACATCTTTAAAACCATTTAAATTTATTAATATAATATTTTAAAATAAAAAATTTTCACTTATAGTTATGTAATTTTAAAAAATATCATTGTAGGACCTAAATTTTGCACGAGCCCAACAAGCAGAGCCTAAAATACTAAATAAGTTAACAGTCCAATTAGCACCCCACTAAATCAACCACTAACTCCATCATCTCACTTACCACTAACTCCATCATTCCACTTGTCTGCAAAAAGAAAGAGGCAATTTGTTAGCAAACAAGTTGTAAAATTTGGCTATAAAAGCAATTCAAAACCATTGTAATGGGGGTTCTGTTTTTTGGAGAAAAAAGGAGAGAGATTAGAATACAAGAAAAAGAGAGGCTTTCAATACAAGAAATACACGAGATTAATCAAAAATCAAAGCAAAAGAGGGTTTTTTTTAGGTCCGGACGCCGTGTATGGTGGCGTCGACGGTGGCGCGTGGAGATCTGGTGACAGGAGCAAGGCCGGACCGATGTTTTAGAAGGGAGGGGGAGACCGTTATTTATTTATTTATTTATTATTATTGTTATTATTATTAATCTATATACTATTACTGTTTTCTTTTTTTTTTATTATTAGTAGTAACGTAATAGTGTTTTTATTATTTTAATATTATTAGCACGTATATTATTATTAATGTGTCATTGTTATTTTCTATTTTATTATTACTTTTATTACTATTGTTTCTATTATTATTTTTTCGTTATTTCCATTATTATTATCGTTATTTTCTATTATCATTAATATGTCGTTTGTTTATTATTATTATTATTTTAACACTATTATCATCATTATATTTATTTTTAAAATATTATTACCATTATATTATTATTATTACTATTTTTTTATTATCCGTCCTATTTTTAAATTATTTCATTCAATATTTTGTTATACATGTGTTTATTTGCCCTCCCGATTTAAATTAAATTTTCATTCAATTTTCTTTGTTATTCCATTTTTATCTCTATATTATTTTATTTATTATTATTTTTGTCTGAATTTTTCAAGTAAAGGCAATATTTGGTACTTGAAAATTCGAGAAATCGTGTCCTAACGTACTGGATTTTGGTTTTTCGTTTGATCTAAGTAACCGATTATCCTTTTAAATTAAAATACATGAGTTTTAAATAAAATAAAGGCAATATTCTGTATTTAGAAATTCGAGTAGTCGTGCCCTAACGTACTGGGTTTCGATTTTTTTGTTTGATCTAAATATTCGAATATCCTTTTTAAAATTTAAATACATGAGTTTTAAATGAAATAGAAGACAAGCTCATACTCGAAGGTCGAGGTGTTGTGTCCTAACATACTGGATATAACATTTTACCCTGAGATGAAACGGTCCTTGACATAGGCTTCAGTTCATCCAAATACCTTAAAAAAGCATTAACACTAAGAGGGATTGTATTTTAAACTATTGTCAAATTTTCAAATTTCAACATTAAGACACTAAATAATCAATTAATACCAAATTTGGGCGTGACGAGGGTGATAACCCTTCCTCTCACGTAATTGACTTTCAAACCCGTTTTTCGGATTTCGTAGACCCAAAATCATTATTTTAATAAATCAAAATATTTTATTAAAATGATCAATCTCAAGGTGATCCGATCACACCTTAAAAAAAGATTAGTGGTGACTCCAAACTTTTGTTTTAAAAAGTCGATTCCCGTTTTTCAAAAAAAAAATGGTTTCAACAATCATTATGATGAAAATGAATTCAATAAAAATTTTTAATAATAATTATAAAATTATAATTAAATCATCTATAGATAATTTTTCAAGTTCCTAAATTACAATATCTTTTGTATTGGAAAAGTTCATCTTAATTTATTATGTTTTATGGATTTTATTTTTATTTTTAAGAAAAATATTTTTTTATTTTTATTCTTTTTAAAAATTGAAAAGAATTTTGATAAATTAAAGTAGACATTTTTTCAATAATGAAAACATGTTTGGTAACTATTTTTGTATGATAGAAACGTGAGAAATAAAATAAAAAATCATACATTTATATGGATTCAAACTAAGGATACAATATTTGAAAAACTATTGAAAAACGTTTTTGCATATATATGGATCTGAACAAGGATCAATTGATTTAACGTTCAAACCGTTGTTTTCATCATTTTCAATTTTGCAAAACATTTTTAAGACAACTTTTTATTGTTTTCTAATTTTCACATATTTTAATATTTATTTTTCAAAAATTATTTTAAAAAATTTCAACCAAACACGTGTAACGTTTGGAAAGCCAGTTAATAATTGGATTTTGGTGTAATTGATTGTAGTTATATAAGGGTGACATGTTTGGTTAACCATTGTAATTGGTAGGTCTCATTGAATTAAGGCTCTATTTGTTTGCCAGTAAAATGTTTTCCGGAAAATGATTTCTGGAAAATGATTTATTTTTCTGGTGTTTGGATGAGTCTGTTTAAAATATTTTCATTGTTTGGCGATTTTCGAAAATATTTTTCGAAAAGCTGTTTTTACATATATTAATAAATTTATATTTTAAATTGTTTTTACATATATTGCAATGATTTATTTATAAATAAATAAATCAAATTAAATATATAATAATACTCAATTATTAAGCTAGGATATTAACCGTCATAAATTGAAAACAATCAAAATCAAATAAATTAATTCTAATTGTGTTATAAAATAATAAAAACAATGATTAAATAATTATAAAAATTAATACTGAAACCAATATATATATAAAACCCTTAATTTTATTAAAATACTCATGTCATATATATATATATATATATATATATTAATATGTATAGACTCGTGTATGGGATAAACTCTTTAAATACATGGTTCAACATAAGTGTTAAAACATGAATCTTGCAAGAAAAATGTATAAACTCCATAAAGCAATGTTGGATGAAAATTATGGCAACTGACCATAAAAGTCCTAATTAGAATCTTAATTCCTAAGAAGAATATATAAGAAAATCCATTAAATCAATCTCTTCTTTTCTATTATCTTCTTAAACATATTTCATCTTTGTTTCGATCTTCAGTAGGTACCAACATTTTGTTCCTTTATGTTCCTAAAGCTCCTGCCATTTTCTTTTAATGGCTGAAAAAAAAAAGGAAAAATAGTGCATAGAAACGGCGAAGCTCCAAAAGAAAGGCTTCTAAAGTATAACAAACCCTTCACTATATGTGTATAGCAATCAATCATTAATGGATAAGCTATGAACAGGCATTGAGATCTATACATCATACATACATACTTACATGCATTACATACATTTGAATTTTAAATGCGATTATAATCTGTCAAACTATTTATCAATTCTAAGACTATTACAGAGATGTCCAAATTCAGGCCTTGCATCCATCCAAGTTGTGAATTTCATCTTAATTGGAGATGCACTGTATAGGTAAGATCGGAAGGTGATGAGGAAGAAATAACGCCTGCAAAATAAACAAATACAAAAGTTCAAGGATCATGAAATACAAACCCTGGTATGTTTTGATCTGTAGTAGCAACAACCTAACCCCAATCAGGCACACTAGATTATCAAACCATGAAAGGAGGAAAAAAAAGAGAGAAAATTGAGTTTCATTAGCAATGAAAACCGACTAAATGCAGGAGCATGGCTTTGAAGTTCAAGTTGAACCCATCAATCAATACACAAACACTAATTGACATGCTACTTGATTGAGGCAGTAAAATTGTAGTTTGCTTTAGATGCAACTATGTAATAACTAACCTCATAGCCTTAACGCCCATATCCATGATGTATGCTCGGTTCTCATCATCGTCACTTGGGATCTTCTCCAGTTTCTTACTATAATGGAGGATATCATCTCGTAAATGCCCTGCACCAGCACACCTTCACAAAGCCGATAATTGGAATGTTAAATGGCAAAGGGCAAGGATAAAAAACTGGTTGTCTAAAATATGAAACAAAATAAAAGCCTTGAAATGAAAAAAATTAAAGAAGCAAAAGGTGGGCACGTTTAACTGAGTCCAGAAAGAAAAGAAAATGAAGAAATAAACTCAGTACAATTATCCATCATTTTGTTCTCTGGACCACCTGAATCACGAATCTGATTATACATATTTCTAGTATAGTAAAAGAGTGGGAAGATAAACTTCATTCTGATTCTTTAATATCTAAATAAAGGGGGAAAAGAGAAAAAAAAGAAATGAGACATACCTTTCAATAATAGTATCAACATTTGCTTTGCTTTTGGGACCATGCATGAGAACTCTTGTAAGGCTTAGAATGTCACGGTAATCACCCATCCTTCGTGCTTCTTCTTCAGAAGTCCAGGATGGCAAGTTTTCTTCAGGTGTAGAATGTAGATGTACATCACCCAATGATTGTGCATTGGATGTTCCAAAGTTCACCTCTGCATCAAGTCTGCAGCAAATGATTGCCATTGCGTATGCAACTCCTCCAAATCTAGTGTGTGATACATAAAGGTAACACCCTGAGGAGCTGTAGAAAACATAATTGCAGCTTCAAAACAATGATTTAATTTCAAGGAACCATTTAAATCTACAATCACAGTTCCTTTTTGGGTCAAAACTTAAGTATATATTTACCTCAAAGTCCCCCTGAGCAATCACAAGAGAAAATACTTCTTCAAATTCTTAGTATCAGAATGACTAAAGTGGTCCTCATATCACTAAATTCAGTTTTGGAAAAAGAACAATCCTTAATAGATGCTGTTGCCTTTTCCAAAACTACAAATGATGAGGGCTTTTCCAATTGTGGCAGTTCAGTTTTAATTGCCGTTCTCCCCCAACAGGAAAAGAACATAAAGAATATCTATTCATATTGACAAATTTTAATCTGTGCTGCAAATTTTCGAAAATAACCATAAAGCCAGCCACAACACATTATTCACCTAAGAAGCCATTAATACATAATATCCTGAGCTAAAACTATGTTACTTGTGCAAGCAGGTGTGAATAAATGCAGGTGGAATCAGATGCATCAAAAACTTTGTAGGAATAACTTCAATAGACTGATGAACAAAGCACTAGCTAGGCATACAGATACTCACTCATCTTGACAGTTCTGGATTTCATCCACATCAGAAGCTAATGTAATAGCCTGAATTTCAAAATAGTGGTTCGAGACCATCAAATCCGATAAATAAACTCATAGATTATATTATTTAATATTTACGAGCCAAATGTAGTTTTTAAAAGATTTTTGGAATAGTAAATTGTGTTTTATAAAGATTTATTTGGTCAAGAAATTGAGAAAAAGTATCTCATGTTATAAACCGAGCCATAAATATTTTTATAAATATTTAAGGAATGTCAAGAAGGTAGTATGAAAATTTCGTTAGAAAATTTTGACGTTTGGGTGGTCAATTAAATAAAAAGGATTAAATTGGAAAATGTGTAAAAGTTGCTAAAAGGATTAAATAGCTCAATTGTCAAATGACGAAGGACCTAAAGTGAAAATAAGCCCAAAGGAGATATTTTGGGCGGCAATAGCTGAGAAAAATCAGGAAATGGGTGAAATAAGGGCAAAATTGGAAAATTGCCAAAATTAGCTAAATAAAAATGGGACTAAATTGGAATATCTAGAATTCTCTTCATTTCTCTTCATATTCATCAGCTGAAAAATAGCCATGGAAGGGGGTTCAAGCTGGTTTTCATGCTCTAGCTTCATGTAAGTTTAATTCTTGCTTTCTCCTTGAAATTTCTATGTTTTTGGAATTTTACAATTGGGTCCAACTTACTATTTCATTAGTTTTTGATTCCATGGATAATTTTTAAAGTTTTTATGGATGAGTGCTGAAATAATATGATGAATAATCATAGAATTGAAGCTTTACTTTTGGTATATGATGATTTTATCAAGTAAAATTGATGAAAATTCATTTTAGGACCTAATTAAGAAAGAGTTTGGAATTAATGTCTAATGCTAAAGTTCTGATTTTTAGGGGTTATGAAGAAGTTTAAAATGATATAATAAATTATTAATTGAGAAAAATTAGCTCAATTGAGGGGTTAATTGATCAAGGACTGAATTGTATAAACTGTGAAATTTGGGGTAAAATGGAAATCAACATTTTTCACTAAAACTGTTTTGGACAGCAGCAGTAGTGTAACTTTGAAAAATCACCACAAATTGTATAAATCTAATTAGAGGATGAATAAAATATGAAATTAAAGCTTATTGAGTCTAGTTTCTTATAAAAAAACGATATAAGTAATGGAGTTGTGAATCATGAGATATAATAAATTTTATGAGACAAGGTCAGAATGATTTCGGGTTCCCCTGTTTTGACTTTGGAAAATCATAAAAAATTGGATAAAAATAATTAGAGGCTTAAATTTATATGTTTAGAATCCTTAATGAGCCTATTTTCCATAGAAACAAACAAAAACATCATTTGAATCTTGTACGAGGATATAATTAATTTTTAGTGAAGAAGAGTCGGAACTGTTAGACAGCAGAATAGGGGTAACTTTAAAGAATAAACTGTACTTATTGGCTAAACCAAAAATTATGAAAATTTTATGGTAATAAGATATATGAGTCTAGTTTCAGGGAAAATTAGCGGATCATAATTTGGAGTTATATAGCTCCAGATATAAATAATTTAGTGACTATGACATAGATGGACAGTTTGAATATTCATAAAAGTAAATAATAAAGATTATAGATAATGTTACTTACAAGTGTGTTATATACATTAAGGATGTGGAATGGAGAGGAGGAGGAGGAAAATATATATGAATATCCAGCTAGCATGGCTAATTTGCATGTTTTAGGCTTAAGGACTAAATTGAATAAAAGTAAAACTTCAGGGGGTAATTTTGTAAAAATGTCAAAAATGACCAAATTGAAGGGAATGAATTTTTTTATTATCTAAATTAATAAATTGAATGAAATTTTCAATTTAAGATCGGGTGAAAATTGGGAAAATGGTAAATTACCAAAATGCCCCTTAATCTTGATATTTCTGCAATTTCGTCAAGTAAGTTCATGTAACTTGAATTATATTCTGAAATGCTTGAAATGCATGTTTTTGATATGAATATGATTTGAATGTTCATTATATGAAAATTGATGAAACATTGATAAATTTGATAAAAAGGGGAAGAAATCCCGGTTGAATGGAAGGAAAATTCGATGGATCTCTGAAAAGGAATTGAAGGTAAAAAGGATCTAGCCCGGACGGGTGATCCTATCTGATATAGCCCTCCGAAGAATATGTGGAAAATGGATTTAGCCCGACGGGTAATCCGAATTAGGGTCTCAATTTAGCTTTGGTGGTAATTGGATCCAAGCTCATTAGAGTAATTGTCGTTGTAGGGATTTAACTCGACCGGTAATCCCAACAATACTCTATGAGTTTATATTACAGAGGATTTAGCCTGGACTGGTAATCCCACTGTAAGGATGAGGTTCGCGGGAGTGTGCTCTCTGATATGGAATGTGTAAGACCATGGTTGAAAGATACCATGGCAACCTGATATGAAATGTGTAAGACCATGGTTGAAATATACCATGACAACGTGATATGAAATGAATAAGACCATGGTTGAAAGATACCATGGAAACCTGACATGAAATGAGTAAAACCATGGTTGAAAGATACCATGGCAACATGACGGGAAAATGAATAAGACCATGGTTGAAAGATACCATGGCAACATGACAGAAAACGAGTAAAACCATAGTTGAAAGATATTATGACATCATGTCGAAGATAAATAAGATCGAGAAAGAGAAATGCCAAGATATCTATTGAACAATCGATATTCAGGTAATATGTATCAGATGGAATGGTTATATGAAATGGTTGTGTGAAATGTTTACAGGAATTGGTCATATGGAAATATATGTACAAAATAGTTGTATGAAATAATTAAGAAGATAGATAAATGAAATAAGTATAGGTACATGGAATTTAATTTATGTTAAGTTTAATACGAACTATTATCGAAATAAATATATACAAGATATAAGGAAATGATGGTGCATGAAATATTGATATAACGAAATGAATGATATATGCTTATGAAGAAACAGTAAGAGAATAATATATTTTGTGACATGTACATATATAATTATCTTTGATATGTTGATACAAGGAAATTATGTAAGTTAAGACTATTATTAAATTCAAGTGTGATATGTTGAGAAAATAGGTATATCAATGTTGAATTTATATGAAATATGTGCAAGTATACTAACAATGTTGTTGTTTAACGCATTGATTGAATGGTAACATGTTTAATTATAAGGAGCATTGAAATGGTAAGTACTTAGATGAAAATATAATTTAAGATTTTGCGAAATCGTTTTTTTATGATCTCGATTTTATTCCAGTTGGTTTCTAATATATGTTTTGGGCTTCGAGGGCCCAATAGAGAGACGTTATGATTATTTCAAAATATGAATAATAAATGACTCAAAATTATCTGAAAATGTTCAGTAAACTACGGTAATGCCTCGTACCCTATTCCGATAATGAATACGGGTAGGGGGTGTTACAGCTAAAGCCTCCCTCTCTCTAGTTAATGGAATCCTCCTATATTCCATATTATACCCCTCATCTTTTAGGGCAGCATATAGTTCAGCAGTTGTCTTCACATCATCAGTAAAAATGTTTTCCCAGTATCCCACTAAAAGTGTGCATGGGTTGGGTGGGTAGGGCCTGAACAAAATTTTAGGCCGATTTTCTATGCTGGCCCAAAATATGGGCCTAAAATTTGTCCAAGCCCACTGAAATAAAATTGTTAAGCTTAGAGCTCGGCTCTACCGCCCATATTAAATTTTTTAGCTTATTTCATTAAATAAAAAATTTAAAATATAATAAATCAAATACATTTAAAATAAATATTAAAACAAGTATTAAAATAAGAAACAAAAAAATGATATTAAAACAATTCTTAAAACAATACACAAATTGAAAATATAATAAAAAGTGATTATATTAAAATTGAAAATAAAATGTAAATATGATTAAAAATAAAAAATATATATATTTAGTATATAATTCTGGCCGTGTCGGGCCGGGCCAGGGCAAAAAAAGTTTTGCCCGAGCCCAGCCTATTTTCTAAACGGGCCTCAATTTTTTGCCCAAACCCATATTTCGGGCCTATATTTTTATCCGAACCCTCCCATTTTTTGGGTGGGCCTTCGGGCCGGGCCGGGTAGCCTGGCCCATGCACACCTCTATATCCCACAACACTGGACTAATTTGATGATGGACTAAATCTTCACGATGAAAAACCCTTCGACCAACGGACTGTCTAACCTCTGACAATATATCTTCCTTTAGTCATGCCTCCATGTGTTCCACCTACATAATTTTTCACAATGCAAGAAGTTGGTTGAAGTAATGGTGCTAAATAACTTGCCACAAAAAGTAAAATAGGTGTTAAGATAACATACCACAGGTCCAGTAATTCCGACATGCTTTAGGGTATCAACAGGCTTATTTAACTCCCTCAGTACAAAAAAGGTGCCATTAATGTACACAACTGCTTCTTCTCTAAGATCAGTTACCACCACAAAAATAATACGTTTCAGTAATTCTCAATTATTTACTCCATTTCAAAGAAATCAAATACGGGAAAATCGAATCTGAACCTGTAAATATAAAAAATGAGCTCTCTATAGAAGGTGTCCAGGAACTCCTCTCTCAAGGTCCAAATAGCGTAACCTATATTCACGTAATAATCCTGCTTCTCCTCTTCCACTTTGCCGGGCTTCGATCCTCGCTTCACCGAAGTTGAAAATTGCACGTACAAACTCAAGTTTTGGCTCAAACCCAAAACCATATTGCCGGCATCTTTAACACCGACCCTAGCATTGGTCCTTGACCAAACTTTCTCATCATCGTTCTTCGAAATCGCGCGGCTCTTTAGGAATTTAAGGTGGGGGTAGGGTACCTGGAAAATTTGCTAAGAGATTGAAAAAAAAAAAGATAGATAGATAACAAAAATCAGAATGATCGAAGAGATAAAAATGGGTAGGGTACCTGGAAATGGCACTGATTTGCAAGGGGAAGGGGAAGGGGAGAAGGCGTTTTCCCGTGTTTTGGAAAATGTCTTACCGAAAAAAATTGTAAGACATTTTCCCAAAAGAAGACATGATTTTCCGTGTTTTGGAAAAGCATTTACAGTGGGAGTTTATTTTCCACCAAACAAACAGTAGAAAATGAGGAAAATATTTTCCAGAAAAGTTTTTACCCCCAAACAAACAGAGCCTAAGTGTAATTGAAGCATCCAAATTATGTTTTCCAATTTTTAGGTGGAGGGTGAGAATTGAAGTAATTACACAGGTAATTACACTCATATCCAATTTAAAAAAAAAATTGTTTTCGTAACACCCCATCACCCGACCCGATCGTCAAGTCCTAGTTACAAGGTGTTACATTCATTGTCAGAGCAACTACAATAAAACTAAATTCTATTTATACTAGTAAATGATTAATTTCAACCAATACATGCATACAATACGATATACAATCGTTTTCGTGTCTTAAACAAGTTTATGAAAGCTCTAAAGCTAACTCGAGGTCGAATTAGGACCAAATTGTAAAAATTTCAAAACACCAGGTTGACGTCGCAATGTCAAGGGGTTCCTCGTCGCACCGCAACATACTAAGTAGGCCTCATCGCAGTGATTAATACTCGGCATTGCGTCATGGCATGGCAACTTGGTCTTGTCGCGACAACAAACATTCAACATCGTGATGTGACATACTGTTTCTAAATGTTACCATTTTGACAAGCTCCACCTAGAAACAAGTCCAATTCAAATACATACCATTTCAACTCAATTTTACCATTATCAACTCTACATTTCTAACATATCTTACTATTCATGTATTAGGATTCAAAAACACATGCCAAAACTTTACACTTTTTGACAATTCTTAACATCTACCACATTTACTTATTCATTCATTTATATAGATTACTAATAGAGCAACATTTTGAGCAATTTCATTAGGTACCAATCTCTAGTACAAGAATTCAAGCCAATTGACAATCTCAAGTTACCATTCAAAACATCAAACACTCACAAATTCACATTTTATACCAAAACCGACTCCACCTACGTACATTCCGTATAATGAACAAAAAGAGACTTTACGAACATTGATGAGTTGGAGATCTCTGGCTGGATGCTGGAGTCACTGCTCGGGACCTCAAGATGTACCTAAACCTATGCACGAAAAACAAATCGTACGTTGAGCAATAAAGCTCGGTGATATTTCTATGATTCAAATCAATATAATATAGATCATAATCAACTACATAAAATTTATATGATTTCTAATGTCAACTAATACAAGCTCATCATATACCACAATTATACCAAATGTTTCATATGAATCACCTATACATTAATTGAATTAGTCAAGCTAAATGATTATATTATAACAATATTTCAATGCCAACGAAATTCACACAACTATTCAATTTGCAACATTTAATCATACCAGATTTCCTTACCAAATCGAATAAAATCATTTTTAATCTTACCATATCGGCCCTGAAGCTCGTTAACTAGTTCGCATGGTCTTTCACGTGCAATTGATAATCAAATATCGTATATAAGTACCTATAGTACAACTTCATAACATTTAATTCTTTTCAAATATCATTCAATCAATTCAAAATTTATATCCCTTATTAACATAACTCAAACTCAAATGGATATATGGATCCCAACCAACACACCAATTTGGCACCCAATGCCTCATTGGAACATCCGAAGTAAATAGATTGCACCCAATGCTCATCAAAATAATCGATGTAAAAGTTATGTCCTGCACTCATAAAAACGTCCAAATAAAAATGCACTCAACGTTCATCGATATATAGCCGAATTAACCTGTACTCAATCTATCTTATGGCATGCCAACTATTTCACTTTGCTTAAATAATTCATATGGTAACCAATTTTCCGAATTCATTATATAGCTTAATTACAATATTTCAATATTTCAATTCATTCCACGTCTCAATTTATTGTCAATTCATCATTTCATCAATTCATACAACATATCTCAACTCAATTTTATACTGAACATCATAAATCATTAAGTTGATCTGAATCATAAAAATACAAACCGAAAACTCGAGTTACTCGTCATCGGCTCTCGCCTTTCTTTTCCCTCTCGACAATCCTGCATTGTCTTTAGCTAAAAATAATAATAATTTAATAATAAACAGTATCAAATTCCATATCGAATCACATTCAATTCAAAGGCATACATATTTTGCAATTTATTCAATTTAGTCCTTAAACTTAGGACAAGCATAACTTTCAATCTGGACCTTGGGATTAAAATTCGATTTCACATATATTCATTAGGGACCTTCTACTTTCTATTCCTACCAAAATTTCATGACAATTTTTCATTTTATTTAATTTGGTCCTTAATATACAAAATCGATAATTAAGCTTTACAAATTAGTCATTTTCTTAAACTAAACTTAATTTCTATCAAGTTCACACCTAAATCTTCAAGAAATCAACAATGACAACTTTCTAGAACTTTAATAGTTTCACAACTTAATACATGAGTTAGCTAAATCAAACTTTCATGACCTTAAATTTATAAATAAATAAAAATGAAAAATGACTAGAAACTTACTTGAATCTTTGGTCGAAAGTTAAGAAATATTGAAGCTTTCTTTGTTTCCTTAGCTATGGAGGATGACAAGGAAGAAGATGAAAAGCTTTCGTCTTTCCTTCCACTTTCTTTAGTTTATATGTTAGGATTATAACTTAATTAATTATGTTTTTTATCTTAATAAATAAAAATATAATATTAGATCCACTATCTCTTATTCATAAAGGGTTTAAATACCATTTTAGACCTTTGTATAATTGCAATTTAAGCCTCCAAACCATTTCCTAATTAAAAATCTATTGCCATTGGACTTTTACAATTTAGTCTTGGGGCATTAATTAACTATAATTTTAGCTAAATTACTTATCCAAATTTCAATTCATTTATACGCCAACTCCATAAATATTCTTATTTAATATTTATAGAATCGATTTACAAAAATAAAGTCCCAAAACTGCATTTTTAACACCACTGAAACAGTCGTTACAATTTTTATACAAGTTATAAAAATTATATTATAAGCATGAACATATATCGGTGTTTGGATTGGTTACGACAAAAAATTATATTATAAATTTTAAAAAATTATATTATAAAAGTATTTTGTGTATTTTATAAAGTTATAAATAAATCATATTATTTAAATCCTAAAACTTTCTAAAGTTATGCCCCAAATATTTATTATGAAAAATAATTCACGTATCATAAAAGCGTTATAATATATTTATTTATAAAAGTTATGGTTAATAAGTATGGACATAATTTGTTTATGTGTCCATGCTATATATTATAAAAATAATATATTTATCCATAAAATGTTATTATTTTATTTACAATTTATTTATAAAAATAACTTTCTAAAGTTACGACAAAAATATATATTATTTATAAAAGTGTTACAAAAGTTTTGTACAATTCATAAAAGTTATATGTTATAAATTTTATAATTTTTTACTTAATTTACGTATTATAAAAATGATATAATCTAGCATAATTCTTCCTCCAAATTAAATTTATACAAGTCTTTTTATTAAAACTATAGATTATTTGGACTATGAGCTCAAATATTATAAGGTTGATGCTAATTATACAAATAGAAAAAATTTCTTGAACTATATCGTGGGGTATGATACCATTGGATAGAATAGTACCAAACACAAGCACCATAGACAATTCGTGCATGAACTCTTTAATTTGAGACATTCAAGGCTTTAAAGTGTGATTGAGAAGACATTTATTGTTCTAAAAAAATATTTCTCATATTAACAACATCACCTTAATATTAAAAAAAATAGTTGGATTATATTATCATGTTGCATATTTTATAATTTCAATTATAGGATTGAGATGATTCATATTTCAAGAGTATATGGAAGAAGAAAATGTTAGTAATATTAATTATTCAAATTCAAATTCAGATGATGACAAATGGATCAATGACTAACGATGATGATATGTTAAACATTAAAGAGAGAATAACCCAATAAATATGCACTAAAACAATTAGATAAAATTACATATTATGCTTATTTTTCTTGATATTTTTATTAATAATCGTATTATCAACTACTTTTTAAACTAAAATAATACATATAATAATTTTATTTTAATTTTATTAAATATTTAAAATTATTTTTATCATACTAATAATCTTTATGGTAATTGATATTTTTATCTCCATTGTGCAGCTTTCTTATCCAATATAGATTTTCTATTATTTTATTATTCTTATTTCATATTGCAAATATGTCTATTATTATATTACAAATCATAAATGATTATTTTATAAATAAATACTTAAGTCAATTAAGTCTTAGCTCGATTGGCATCGATATTGTTGTTAATATAGGAGTACTTGAGTTGAGTGCGCTGATTATTGCCAGTCTAACAGGTTCATCCGATTCGATTAAATAAATTATTAAAAAATTCATAAAAAATAATTTAAAATACATGATTCAATTGGTTCATACCAATTTTCAAGTCAATCAATTTAACATCACTCTCCAAACCAATACCTTAATCGATTCTTAGTTCGATTGATTGGTCGGGTTCAAACAATGATGACCGTAATATAAAAGTATAGGATAATGTATATTAAGTTCCTCTATCATAATTTGATCTATTACTAAAATTTGATCTTGCCCTTATAATAGGACCTGTTAAGCAATTTCACCTAAAAATAAAACAAAATATTGTAGTCTATAACCATCTATATTTTAAGCCAATTTGGCAAGGAAATATGGTGTAGAAACCTGTAATCTCAGACCAACCAATTTTGTTATCCTTCAAATTGCACTCACTAAAAAACTGTAGAAGATTATATATATATAAAAGAAAAATCATATTAAGAAAGAAAAGAAAAAAAAAAGGAGATTAGATTAGATTGGTAAGAATTAGAGTTGATGAAGCAATGGGAGAGTGGAGACCATCCAATAACAATAAGCTCTACCCTATGTCAACATCCTTCCCAAGAACAATGGTTCATTGCGCAGCAGTGCAAATTGTAACAACTAACTACACAAGCTCTTTCCATCATCATGGAGAAGTCATGACTTGGTTTCGGATTCGGCTCGAACGCCTAACCGGGGTCACTATCCCTTCTTCTCTTCCTCTCTTCAATTCAAAACAAACAAACACAAGCACACAGTGTTAGTAAACAAGTTCTCTGTCTGGTTTGTCGATGACAAGTATATATATAATGAGTATGTTGTTACTTACATGCTTGCTAGGTATCTTATCGTACGTGGTAAAACTACCATAGGACAACGAACCCATGGAGTTATCGGATGAAGCTGTAGATTCTCTCCTGTAAGTAGTCTTCCTCCTTTCTTGGCTCTGATGATTTTCATTTGGCTCTGATGATGAGCTGCTCATGTCTGAAGGGCATGGTTCATGGATTGTATCCTTTAAACCTGCTGCCACTGAGGGCTTTCCTCTCTTTGTGTAGACTAAAGCTGAAGCTGCTAATAGACACAACACAAGCAAAGCAAAACCCGTCATATTCTTCACGGGAAACTGGTCCTCAGGTCCGTTGATTGTGGAATCATCTACCGAAATTTGAGAGCTGTAAGTGGAATCTTCCTCAGGGAACATTGTTTCAGCAATGTTGCTCGATTCATCACCCTCAGGGTCCCAAGTTTTGGATATATCATGTTGAATTTCAGTAGCTTTAAGGTCCACATTGCACCCTGCATCTAACTGATCATCAAGTTCAATCATCTCAGCTCTGATCTCTTGCTCCGTTGCATCAGTTTCAGCTTCTGGAACCAGCTCCGAGCTTTTAAAATCTTCTTGTTCTTCATCTTCTCCTGCATCAGTTTCTTCTTCTATCTCTTCTTCATCTTCATCTACTGCCTCATTGGCTTCAACCTCTCCATGATACTTATCATTTGCTATTACACTGTGATCAAACATGAGACCGTGGTGCTCCTCATCAACCACATGATCCTCATCCTCTAGCAAATGACTCAAGTTAGCATATTCAAAGAGATTGAATTTGTCCCCTTCTCTCGAACTGGAAACATAAGATACAAAGCTATCCGACCATTGCCAAAGATTTTCACTGAAAACATCAAATTTAGCTTTTGCAAAAGCGGTGACTTGAGGCGGCACATGGAAGTTTAATAGGCTTAATTCTTCCAATCCACTAGAAGTAAAAGCTGGAGAATTAGCTGCTAGAACTGAAAAGTAAGAAAAGGCCAAAACCATAAGCAAAACAATGAATTTTGATTTGATGCAAAAATGTTGCCTGGACCTTCTTTTGGTCTCAAAACTCTCTTCAACCGTGGCAGCAGCATCCTCAGATTCTCTCTGGGAACCTTCGGACTCTGTTTCTCCAGTGTCGTAATAGCTTTCGGTTGCTAAGCACTCCTCGAGTTGCTTGTCATCTCTTTCCCGATAAAGCTCGATTCGAGGATTTGGCCTGTAGTGAAGAAACTGAGGCCTTGGAGAAAGGTAATTGGTTTGGGGGTCATGAGGAAGCATCAATGGATCTGCATCAAGTGGTGCTAAAATCGAAACTTTAGGACAAATCTCTAAGCTGGGAATCACTTGAACCGAATTGGCATTGCCTTCCAAAGGCTCCTTACATTCATTATCTTCCATGATCATGCTTTTAACATCAGAAAATGAAACCTTCTTCGGCTTCAAAGCAACCTCCGGGGTTGATTCATTATCTTGCATGATTAGACTTTTGACATCAGAGAATGAAACAGAAGATCGAGCCAGCTCGTTTCTCTCTACCAAGATTTTCTTTCTAGGTGACGCATTGATCTTCGAAGCAGCCGAGATTGTTGGTGCCATGAAATTCTTTGTACCCTTTGAAACAGCTGGTGATCTGAGTCTTGTTGGTTTCGGATTCTGGTCTATATAATTCTCCTTGTTGGGATCACGCAAAGAAGCTACACTTTCTCTGCCAGTTGAATACCTTCGAACAAAATCTAGAAAACGAAAATGATAAAAAGTACATATACAAATATCAGAACCATAATTCTTACTGTTTGGTTGCTAGGAAAATCTCTCACCATTGCAAATAAATAAAAGCAACATTCAGTACTTGAAAAGTTGCAAGTTTGGAACTTTTATCAACTTGGTCTCTAGACCTTTTTTAGTCTGTCTTTGAAATTGAATTTTTACAAACAATTTAATTTTTTTAACACATTTAATGTCATGTTATCACCTGAATTTTTAAAAATATATATAATTTTTAAAGATTATTTTATATATCTTAAAACCTTCAGATCATGACATAATATAATCTTAAAATGTGATATTATCACCTCTTAACGAGGTTAAAAAAATTAAATTAATTTACGAAATTCAAGTTAGGAAACTAAATTCCACTAACCAATAATGATTTAAACTTACAATGACTCAACCTGGAAAATTGAAAATTCTAAAACAATTCAAACTCAAGGGTGAATGTTCATTTTCTACCCAAAAAAGCAGATCAATATTTTCTAACAAAACTAACATAAAACGAAACAAAAACACGAACCCAAATTTCCTTTTCGATATTCCCTTTAGAACCCAGATTAATGTCTCAAATTTTCTTTACATTTGTTTCATACCCTTAATTCCTATTGCCAGAAACAGATAATAAAAACTCTAAAAAAAAAAAGAATAGTAGAGTGAAAGAAAATGGAACCTGAAGGGCTTTTAGCCGGAGTGTTGAGGTTAAATGCTTTGGGATTTGTGATAACAGCCGGCTTTGTAAAAGGGTTTCCATTGAAACTTCTCCTTGTGGGGTCGCAGAGTTCGGATTTTCTCGTATTAGCGTTCGTTCTACATGGGATCGACGATGAAGAAGTTTTGGAAACTGATGTCATTATTGAAAATTTTTGTTTACTTTGTTTCGTTTACTGTTAGCTTGATTGAATGTGATGGGGGTTTAGGGTTTTAGAATGGAAAACAACAAAATCTTGGATGGTAATGATAAAAGATTGTGACTGGGGAAATGTGAAAGAAAATTTGATGAGGGGGGATGGGTGGGTAATGTAAAAATGGAACACAACGGCTAGTTTGTTTCAAAAGCAGAGAAGCAGAGATTCTGATTCCGGGCTTTTGAGTTTTGACCGTTGGAATTTGAAAAGGTCTTGGAACGAAAGTGAACCGTTTGATTCATTGTTTCTGCTGCCGTTTGATACCACTGATTCTACATTCCATCTTTGTCATTAGGGTAAATTATACATTTAATCACTCAACTATAAAAATTTTATTTTAAGCACTTAAAATAAAAAATTTATAATTTAAACAATCATTTTTTTTCCTGACTAAGTCTTAACTCAATTGATATCAATATTGTTACCAGTACAAGAGATATGAATTTGAGTGTATTGAAGTACATTATTCTCTTATTTAATAATTGAAGAAGAATATAAATAATTTTAAATATTATATCGAAAAATAAACATTAGGAAGTAAATAAAAAATAATAATCACGTTTTTCCCATTTTAAGTTAACTTGTCACTAACCTTTTTGAACGGTTTGAACGGCACGAACTTGTTTTATTTAGTTAATATTTTATCTATTTAATTTAAGGTGTCCCATAAATGCAGTTGTACCAGTACCACATAATTTTCAATTTTTAAGTTTTATATTGATATTTTTATTAATAAAAGTCATATAAACTTTTCTTTTCATATTTTTCTTTCTTGAATTGTTCAAAATTCTCCGTATTTAGTTCTTGCTTTGGTCGATTAAATTTTAACTCAATTGATATGAGTATTGTTGTCAATGTAGGAGGATATGGGTTCGAGTGTGCTAAAGTGCATTATCCTCCTATTAATGGGTTGGAGAGGGCTTATAGGTAATTCTAGGCATTGTGTCAAAAATAGTAGATATTATCATAATTTATAATGAGACTATTAAAAAAAAATTCATGTTTGTGTTTAGTTTTCTTTTCCTAAGTTTTTTAATTTACTAATGGTGATACTGACAAGCTAAGAAAACAAGAACCACCTATGAATCAGGCATCGGTTATAGGCTCTCCCATTTTTTTTTTCTATTTCAACGATTTGTTTTCATTTTCTTTTTTATTTCACCTATTTTGTTTTTAAAAATTACCACCGCTATCGCTTCATATATGGCAACACCCATTAAAAAATTATTTTTTTCCAATTGATTTCAACTGGCATAATTTTTTTAAAAAAATTGACCAATATTGTCTAACACACATACGACACCTGTTAAAAAAATACTCACATTTTTATGAGTATTTTAAAAAATATATATGAGTGTCGCCTGACACAATGATGACATCAAAATTATTTTTTTTGAAATCATGGTAATTAAGAAGACAAGAGGTGATACTACTGGTATGTAAACACCTACGAATACTATTAAAAACAAACCGTTTTTGTAAATAAAATTTCCACTTTTTAACTCATTTTTATAAATAATTAATATTTTTATATTATTTAAAAAAAAACTAATATAAATCCATAGGATTGTGTAAAAGGCTAAAACATGCTTTTGGCACAAAATTTGAGTGGATGCATAAATCACATGTAGATGTGACTTCTCTGAAATTTCTACATGGAAGGTGGATCCATTCACTCATTCTAACACGTTAAACATGCCTGCCTAACTTTACATATCACAATCTTTAAATTTTGGATCAATTATTAAACATAAAATCCATTTAGTTATTAAAAAATTTAAAAGTATTAATTAATAATAATTTAAAATTGAAAGAGTCTTAAACATATTTAAGTGTTTATTATCATATATTTTTATTTATATATTCTTGAAAATAAATCAATTTCCATTCCTTAAAAAATCCAAAAAGAGTCTAGTTTTTATATTATTGTTTTATTTTGGGTTTTTGAAAAAAATATTAAATTGATTTTTTTATTTTATGCTAAACATACATTGTTATAATATTGGATCGATTTAATTACTAATTAAATTTTAGTTTGATTGGCATGAACATTGTTATTAATATAAGAAAATATGGGTTTAAGTGCTTGAAGTGTATTATGATTTGAATCTATATATTTTATATTTTATATAAATCAATAAAAATAATAATAAAATTTAAACATTTAACTTTACTATCTTAATTAAAATCTCGTTTAATTTTATATAATTTTTAACAAATATATTTATTTCATAAACTTTTCACCATATTCATTTTATGCATTCTTCTTCTTAAAAATATGTTATTTATATGGTGTTAATAATATGTGCCTTATTAGTGATCCAAGTGGACATCGGTAGAGTACTAAAACGAACCATCCTCACAAATAACGACACAAATAATAACAAACAAATAAAAATCGTGAAATTAAATAAAAACCAGTAACCACGACATACACGTGGAGCTACTAAACTTTGTCCGGAAATTAATAAAACGCGCACTGCACACTCCCAGTATAAACCTTACAGGAAATTTTCCTACTATATTCGCTAACGTGCGCTGCTGTTCCCTCCTTATTCTCTCCCAAAATGGCGATTTCTCTGCAACTGTGTCGTTTCTCCATCCGCATCGGTTCCGATAACTTTGGCGGAAGATCCGTAGCTCTCCCTTGTCGGAAACCTATCTCCGTCAGATGCTCCACCGATTCCACTTCTGTTGTGGTGGATCCCGATAACTTCGACGCCAAGTCTTTCCGACGTAACTTGACGAGGAGCAAGAATTATAATCGGAAAGGATTTGGACGCAAAGAGGAAACTCTCGAGCTCATGAATCGAGAGTATACTAGTAAGAAAAATTCCGCTTCTTCTTCTTCCTTTTCTTTTTTTTTTAAAAAAAATCTAATTCATTTTTTTAGTACGATGTACAGTAGGATTTAATTTGAATTGTGTCAAAAAAATTATTGTTTGGAAATTTCTTTCAGGTGATATCTTAAAGAAATTGAAGGAAAATGGAAACGAGTATACATGGGGAAATGTTACTGTAAAATTGGCAGAAGCGTACGGATTTTGCTGGGGAGTTGAGAGAGCTGTTCAAATTGCTTATGAAGCGAGAAAGCAGTTTCCAGATGAGAAAATTTGGATTACCAATGAAATTATCCACAATCCTACTGTTAATAAGGTACTCTATGCTTACTCTTTTCCATACTTTTTTTCTTAATATACTCTTTTCCATACTTAGTACAGGCTGCAGACCACCGGATATATGTAATTTTTATAAAATTTGAATTTGACTCCGAATCTGCTTTAAATCCGAATTTACTTATTATTTGCATTAAATATGGATATTGTTATCCGAATTTAAATTATCTGTTAATATCTACATCCGCTTCAAATTTGCCCTCAAGAGTAATTAGAATAAGCAAATCCAAATATTATCTAAATGTGTAATACCTTAATCTACGACAAACAAATCGGGTTTCAGTAAATATTTGAATCCGCATTATTGCCGTTGTTGAGGAATGCTTTTTGTTTCAAGTAAGCTCTTATATATATTTTTAATTAAATATACCTTTATTCTTTAAATTTTATTGAGTTTAAGTAAAACTAGAAATACTTTTATCTGTTAAATTAACTGATCTTTGAAATTAAAATACTAATGTGGATGATATAGTAAAATTTTATGATTTGGACAAACATATGAGAGAACTTTTATCTGTTTTTGCTTTAATTTGACAGAATCTCTAATAGGTGATTAAAACTATTTTAAATTTATTAAATTAGTAAGAATACTAAAATTGAATATTTACATGTTCATATATCAAGTATTATTTGTAGCATGGCTTGGTGGATTTCTCAGAAGTATTTTTATCATAAATAAAAATCAAACAACAAGGACTTATGTAATTAAAAAGGACATAATATCTTACATGAATAAGTGCATTAGTTAAGGTTATTTCTAATATATTAACATTCTTTTTACTATTTTATACTTTCTATAATGATTATAATAAATTCATGGGCTGAGCACCATCGGCACTAGCTGGCCTTGGTGCTTGAGCACCATGTGGATTTGGCTTTACTCCATTATTATTTTTTACATTTTATCTCATGCATGTTTAATTACCGCTTACAAATTGACTTTCACATGTAATGAATGAGTCTTACACATTTGAATTGTGATGATCTTTTTATTAGATATTAGTGGATGAAAAAGTAATGGAGTGTATGAAACCCTGTCAGACACTACTGGGACTGGACCTTGTTAGTTTCTTTACGTAGTTCTTTTCTTTTTCAAATGCAGCGGTTAGAGGAGATGGAAGTTAAAACCATCCCTGTTGAGGGAGGGAAGAAACAGTTTGATGTTGTGAATAAGGATGACGTAGTAGTTTTGCCTGCTTTTGGTGCTGCAGTTGATGAGATGTTGGTTTTGAATGACAAAAATGTCCAAATTGTTGACACTACTTGTCCTTGGGTAACCAAGGTATCATCTTCCACAACTTGTTTTTTCCAATTCGTTAGATCTTTGTAGCTTTTTGACATTCAGAACAACGGGTTTTCGATACTGAAACCTTCTTTCATATGTAGGTATGGAACTCTGTAGAGAAGCATCAGAAAGGTGATTACACTTCCATCATTCACGGTAAATACTCTCACGAGGAGACAATCGCGACCGCATCTTTTGCTGCTACATACATTATTGTGAAGGATATGACTGAGGTATGTCCTAGAGTGGCTAGTATTCTTTTTTCCTTCTGATATCTTGTAATCAATAAGTTGTTGATTTGTATGATGTATGATTTGTGATAGGCAATGTATGTTTGTGATTACATTCTTGGAGGTGAACTTAATGGAGCTAGCTCCACCAAAGAGGCGTTTATGGAGGTATAGTCTTCATCTCGTTTCTTCTTTTCTTCATATGTCAAATATATGTTCGCATGATTGTTGGTTCTTTTGCAGAAATTTAAACTTGCTACCTCAGAGGGCTTCGATCCAGATCATGACCTGGTAAAACTTGGCATTGCAAATCAAACTACAATGCTGAAGGGAGAGACTGAGGAAATTGGTTAGTGGCACTTTATGCACTTGCTATACATCATCATTCTTCTTTGCCAAGTAATTACTGCTTCATACACACGTTACATTTCGGTTTAACAGGGAAATTAGTTGAGAGGACAATGATGCAGAAATATGGAGTCGAAAACATCAATTATCACTTCTTAAGCTTTAACACAATTTGTGATGCAACGCAAGTAAGTTGAATATTTGCGACCGATGCAATGATGTGCAGTCCTTGTTGTTTTCATCCCCTTAACTGATTGGATATTGAAATCATTGTTGTGTTGGTCATTGAATTTAAGCCATTTTATCATCATTTTTCAGGAGCGACAAGATGCTATGTATAAGTTAGTGGAGGAAGATTTGGATCTTATGTTAGTAGTCGGCGGGTGGAACTCGAGCAACACTTCACACCTTCAAGAAATTCCCGAGGATAGCGGGATCCCCTCATATTGGATTGACAGTGAACGGAGAATTGGTCCGGGAAACAGGATAGCTCACAAATTGAAAGTAAGCATGAACTGCCTAGAGAAAAAAAAAGGGGTATTCTAGTTGCAGTTCTTAATATTCTAATTTATGCAAAATTGTGTTGTACCAGCATGGGGAGCTTGTTGAAACGGAAAACTGGCTACCGGAGGGCCACATTACAATTGGTGTCACTTCTGGTGCCTCCACCCCAGATAAGGTAATTCTAGTGTTATATGTGTATATACACACACGTACACACAAGGGCTAAGGTAAGAAAAAGTTTTAGGGCCTAAATTGAATAATAAATTTTGGGGGGCAAAGTGTAATTTCATGATTATGTTAATTTATAATTTTCGAAAAAAGACTTAAAAGTAATTTTGACATTTAAGGGCGCCAAGGCCAATGTCTACTTTCTAGATTCACTATGCACAACTATATACACATTCACCATGTGTGTGGAAAAAGAAATATTAAAAATTTATGTAACAAGTAATTGAAGTTTTAGTTGAAACGGTAAAGTTGAAAATCTAAATATCATAATCTTTTAAGTTAAAGTTTTACTATATGTATATTTATGTTTATATGATTTATATAAAACTATAAAAGATAACACACTCTGTAATAATATAATTTATTTTGTATATAAAAAAGATATTTTAATTATTTTTAACTAAGTTGATGTTTAGTTGACTTGTAATATGAATGTAAGTATAATATATATATATATATATATAAACACAAATAATACTATTGTTTTGTGAAATTGGATTAATCAGGCTGTGGAAGATGCCCTCGTCAAGGTGTTTGACATAAAACGGGAGGAGGCCTTGCAAGTAGCATAAAAGTATGTATGTATATATGTATGTAGGTTTACACAGGTGGGTCAGCCATTGGTGCTCGTTCGGTACTGATAGTATAATGTTGTCAGTGTATAGTTGAAGTGAAGGACTTTAATCTTTAGGATCTGCGCGTACTTGAAATCAGATAATGTTGAGTAATTATGTATCATGAAATGGTTTTTCTTTTTGCCTTTTCTTTCTTTTGGCATGAGATTCACCACTAAATGTGACTCTCGGACCCAGTTACCGTATTCGAATATAAGACATTTATTATGATACTAAAGCAACTCTGACTAATTTGATGTAGTATCACAAAGTTCAACGTGTAAATATCATGTAATTCAAATTAATCGTCATTCACAATCATTCAAGTATATTATTTAACAAGTCTATGATTTGTTCAAGGTCAAAAATGGAGTTAGAACTTAAATTTCATATTTTATTAGTGTCTCGAGACAAGACATTCATGTGTCAAAACCTATTGATTTTTATTGTTGTTCCAATGTTGGAATGTCTCGAAACTAATGTACCTTGACTAAATCAGAAATTGAGCTCGATAGGATTTTATTCAAAAGGTAAAACTTTTCTAATATTGTTTTCACTATTTTCAAAACTCAAATTCGAAACCTCTTTTTTGTCGAAATCAAGGTGTTTATTGTTTATAGTAACTAATCATCCCTTCGTTGTGAGTGTTCTAAAAGAGGTAAACGACTAACCATGAAACGTGCTCTATTCTAATGGGCGAGGATCGAATGTCTAACCTCATGGTTAAGGGATATGATAAACAACAACTAACCTCATGATTAAGGGATAAGATAAACAACCATTCACACCACATGATTCAAATTCGTAACCTTACTTTAATTCAATTTCGAAACCTTGGTCAATAAACATTAAGCGCTTTATCATATGATACAACAAATATTGAAGAAATGTTTGATATTTATAGATGGTTTTATAATTTTTTAGTACTCATCAAATTTCAACCAACCGTAAAAAGAATTACAATTGATAATATTCGAATGTTATATTTGATCAATTTTACTTTTTATTTTTAAATAAATTAGTTAAACTAAGTTTGGGATTCATCAGCCATCCTCTATAGAGAATTAGAGATCGAAAATGGTTCAGTTTTTGAATTTTGTGAAAGCCATGTTTAACTGCCAAGCTGTCTACATAAGAAACCTTATAGTTCTTATTCAGGTACAAGAAAAAACACAAGGACTTTACATAAAAAAAATAGAAAATTCAGGGGCTCATTTTGAATTTAGCCAAAAAAATCAACAACCAAGCGTTGCTTGCTTGATATTTCGAGTTATGCGGTCAATTTAGTTAAAAATTAAGAAATCTTGAAATAAAAATGAAGAATGAAGATATTCAATTCTTTTCATTTTATTCATTCTTTCATTTTAAATATAAATATTAAAAATAAAAATCTAGAAAAATGTTTTTACTCTTTTATTTATTTCTTTTTAACACATATTGTTTACCGAATTACTCTTCTATTACGAAATAATTACACCTCTATTCGTATATATATTTAAAAATAAATAACATTTTCTAAAATACAATTGAATAATAAATTGGTATAATTATCGTTTTAGTTCATATCAATGTTGAAAATGAACAACTTAGTCTCTCTAAAAAATTCAAAATAAATTTTAAAATTCAAAATATTTATAAAATTTCAAAATTTATATTTAAAAAAGAATTTTTTAAAAATTCTAAAAATATATAAAAAGTAAAAATTTTAAAATTTTCTAAAATAATAATTTTAGGATCTAAATAAATTAATTAATGATTCAAGTTTGTCATACTAAAGTATCTTATTTTTCTTTAAATTTTTTCAAATATATATGGTTTTAAATTTACGTGATGTAACATGAAAATAGTTATATTGTAACAAGATTTTAATTTGACATGTTTAATTTTTTAATTTAACTCCGATAATTTTACCTGATTTGATTAGTATATAGTTTTATTTTACTAGATTCAATTCAAAAAATTTCAAATCTAATTAAGATGTTAAAATAAAACTCGTGAACATTAATTCGGAAATTTTTCAGGTATAACTGCTATCAGAGATAAGTCAGGTATCAAGTTAGATGCATATATTTATCATCATTTATTATGTATTTAATATTTTATTTAAAATTATTAATTTTAAATTGAAATTTTGGCTCTATTTTTAAAAAGCCATAAATAGTGGCAGGATCTGTAATTTAGACTCAATTCTGTGTCCATTTCATTAAACCCTCCACCTCCTAAGCTCAACTCTTCATAAATAGACCAAAATCCCAAATTCTCCGATTTTTCCGGCAGATTCTTTTTTTTTCTTTTTATTTACCGTTAAAAACCTGAACCCTAACTATTTAAAGGTAAACACTCACTTTCCCCATTTTTTTATAAAAATTTTCAGATAATTTTAATCTTCTTTTAAGTGTATATATATGTATAAGTGTGTGTGTGTATATGGTTGATGCTGATAAAATGCCGCCATGGAATTTGCTTTATTTTCCTTTTAAGATTCCCGTTCTTAAAATTTTCCGAGCAACCAAACAGGATCTTTAAGGATATTTGCTTTATTTGCGTGGATTTTGACCAACATCTTATCCAGCATTCAGATCCGTTTCTTTATTTGCAAGATTTGTAACTAATTATTCTACTTATTATTTATTCAGTGATTAGGTAGACGACGAGCTTTTGTCTTTTTTGTATCTGTTTATTTATTTATTTATTTGAACATGCTTTGGAGAGTTTATTTAACTGAATCTTAGTTAGCATTATCTGAATGTAGAATTTTTTTTTAATTTTATAAAAAAGGAATGCTTCGATGGTATCTTCATGACTTTAAGAGTGAAGTAATAATGGCTTGCTATTTTTGTTAAGAAATTAGAGGTTTATGCTTAGGAAGCAAGCATGCTTTTCGAGGAAGATCATTTGATACTAAGTTGCCCTTTGGTCTTCATCCTTTTAAATGCTGGTTGAACTTAAGTATTTGATTAATCTTTGCTCTACGTATGTTGTAGCTCGCTTTTCAGTGCTTTTGAATTATTGCACTAAACTTAACTTTGTTTTCTGCAGTGTCTTGATTTTCAGTGTTTTCTGCATGTTCGCTTGGGGCTAGACATCCTGTCGGTTAGTTTCTAAGTAGATAAGTTCATATTATAGAGTCTGTGCAGTTTATTTTGTTTGAAAGGTACGGATTAGGAGTTGTAAGGTATGGAAGTTCCAAGTGCGAAACATGAAACAAGGCATCGTAGGTTGACCCCGCTTAGGGTGTTAAGGGGTGTGATATGTTTGCTAGTGTTGCTTTTAACAGCTTTTATGATGATAGTGTATTGTGGCTTTTTTAGTACTGTTGTATTGAGGCTTTTCAGCGTACATTACAGCCGAAAAGTTACAGCTTTCTTCTTTAGTTCTTGGTTAGCATTATGGCCTTTTCTATTTGAGAAAATAAACAAAACCAAGGTCATTTTTTCTGGAGATGATGTTCCTGCAAGGGAACGAGTTTTACTTATTTGCAACCACAGAACTGAGGTTGACTGGATGTACCTGTGGGATCTTGCATTGCGGAAAGATTCCCTGGGATACGTAAAGTACATCCTTAAGAGCAGCTTAATGAAATTACCTGTATTTGGTTGGTCATTCCAAATTTTGGAGTTCATCCCTGTGGAAAGGAAGTGGGAGGTTGATGAGGCAAAAATGCGCCAGATGCTTTCAAAATTCAAAGATCCTCGAGATCCCCTTTGGCTTGTTCTCTTTCCAGAAGGAACAGATTTCACGTATGTTCCTTTTATTTTATTTTATTTTATTTTGGAATCATCGCAATTTATGCGAACATCACGACACTGGAAATTTATCACTAGTTTGCCTTGAGTTCTTTGCTGATGCACTTGCAGTGCACTATTGTCTTTTTATTTTATTTTATTTTGGAATCATCGCAATTTATGCGAACATCACGACACTGGAAATTTATCACTAGTTTGCCTTGAGTTCTTTGCTATTGCACTTGCAGTGCGCTAAGCCTTTAATTATTCTTTTCCTTGCAGTGAGCAGAAGTGCTTAAGAAATAAAAAATATGCAGCTGAAAATGGCTTGCCTATCCTAAAGAATTTGCTGCTTCCAAAATCAAAGGGTTTTAATGCCTGCTTGGAAGATTTGAGGAGCACTTTGGATGCAGGTTTTTTTTCTTCTATATGCTCTTCTGTTGTTTTAAGCAATTGGTTGTCTGTGGAGGCTCTTCTAGCGCATTGATAGGTAGTTGTAGAGCAATAGGTTTTCTCATCATGAGATGGAGTCAATAGCATAAGAGACCGGTTTCTCATGTAACTACAACTTTACAAAGATGATCGGTTTCTTTTTCCCCCTTTCCTTCCTAGCACACTACCTAAACTAAGGTCACTAGCTGCTAGAACTTAGCCAAATGTGGCACAGGTTGGAGAAGAGTGATAACCTTTCACAATGTAGAAAGATTTGAACTTTCCCTATTTACGATAACCCTTGGTTTCTTGTCTGGTCTAGAGCTGATCAAGAATTTTAATTCAGACCTATCCTGTTTCCTTTTTTTAGATTCAAGAAATGGAAGGATAGGTAGAGAGTTCTTAACTTTTGCGTAATGAAAAATAATTTTTTTCCCAAGGTTTCAAATAGGCTCCAGTAAGACTGAAATTTAGGCATAGGATAAACTCGATTATTCTACTTTCTAATCTGTTTGATTGCTAGGAGAATGCTTACTTTTAGTTTTCATCTGATAAACCCAGTTTAGGCACTTCGACAAATTTCCATGACCTATTGGTTTGTTTTCAGTTTACGATGTGACCATTGGATATAAGCATCGCTGTCCATCATTCTTGGATAACGTCTTTGGGGTTGACCCTTCTGAAGTTCATATTCACATCAGGCGTGTTACCCTGGATGACATCCCGTTGTCCGAAAGGGAAGTAACTTCTTGGTTAATGGATACATTCCAACGTAAGGATCAATTGCTTTCTAATTTCAATTCCGAAGGTTATTTCCCTCTGTATGGAGCAGAATTGAACCTCTCTACAGTCAAGTGCCTCATAAACGTCATGCTGGTGCTTGTCTTGACTGGTGCATTCACATTTTTAACCTTTTTCTCTTCCATTTGGTTTAAGATTTTTGTATCGTTATCTTGTTCCTATCTGGTTTCGGCTACTTATTTAAACATCCGTCCAGAACCTATCTTCAACTTTGTCAAAACTAGTCTTTAAACCTAATTTCTTCCAAGTTATTATTATGCAACTTCGATAGGTATTCATTCACAAGCAGCATCAAGAAGTGCTTGCCGGAAAAACTTCATTTGACATGACTTCCAGCATCATCCAAATGGGAAGGTTCATGTCGGGAGCTTAAATAGCTTGTGGCCTAACGGAGAATCTTCGGGGCGTCAAAATTGCCTGTATGTGCTATTTTCAGATATCAACTTTGTTGTAAAAGTAGAATTTTAGGTTCCAATTCTCAGAAACTGTATGAAATCTCTAAATAAGGTTTGCCATTTCGCACATTTTATAGAAGCATCAATCAACGCCCATTTGTTTCTATTTATCTTCAGAGAATTTTCTCTGGTTTAATGATATCCAAAGTGAATCTCGTTTTGTGTAAATCTTGTGTGGATTTTTTTTTTAAAAATTTTAGTGTTATTTAAGTCCGGTTATCATTTTAATCGTGCTTTGATAGTGATTGATTTTATTTATAATTATTCGAATGTGTTATTTGTACTGATTCTATTTTTAACTTGAAAACTTGGATTTCTACCAATAATTGATTAAAAAAAATATGGTGGTCCAAATCTTGTGGCAACTGGAAATGTAATTAAAGATTATAACATGGAATTGCATCCCAAGTGGTCCAAATTTCGTGGCTACTGGAAATGTCATTTATCCCTCATTTGATGATACGATAGCGCTAGTGGATCATATGTTTAACGAGTCCGACTGTCACATTGTTGTATTCTCTATGTTGTACATGGGGATATGTTGCATAAAGCAACGGAGTTGAAAAGGAAACTCAAAAAGTTCGAACCATCATAAAATATGGTGTGGTGGTGGCTTATTTTATTTTTTTGAATGATATTGTTAGGGGTTATTACCGAATGTGAATACTTTGATTTTTTTTAACAAGAAAACTGTCAATTCCGATTCAAGATGGTAATTGAATTGGGATAAATTCGAACATGACGAGAATTCTTTAACATCTAAAATTATTCAATCGAACGGTTTAGGGTTTAATTTTTAATCTTTAATGTTGAGTTTGATTTTTATATCATTTAGCATTGATTCAATTGTCAATTTTAAGGCTCTATTTGGTAGAGTAAAAAAGAAACTTGAAATGATAGAAGATTGAAGGGTAGAAAATTAGAAGGATGAAAATCATAAATTTTCTTTCTATTCATTACTTGGTAGAGTTGAAAATTAGAAGGAAAGAAAATAAATCATTTGAAAAATGTATAATTCTGAACTAATATATACATTTTCTCTCGTCTCATCTTTTCAATTTGAAATAATTGATTTTTATGCATTCAGACGGGAAATAACATCTCTTTTATTTTTTTCTTCTCATTATTTTTTTTCATTTTTCATTTTTTCACTCGCTTTTATCCCTCTACTTTACCCAACCACCACAGCGTTAGTACTCCTTCCAATTGACCACGAGAAAATGAAATCAAATAGTGAATAAAAAATTGAGCAAATTTAGAAAATAATAAAAATAGTATTCAATAATTACATAAGAATCAAAGAAACATTTCCCAAATGGAAAATATCAACAATCTGTGAGACCTGAAAAAACATACATAACCAGGATGTGGCAAATCAATCAAATATTTCATCAAATTTTTCAACATTTTTGTCAATATTGTCAGCATCAAACATGAAAAGAGGTCAAATTTCCCAGGATTTAAAATGATCTCAATAGAACATCAATTGTTAGGATGTTTTATGATCCTTTGAAGAACAACAGTCCTTGCCCTCCTTATGTCACGGCTACAATTATCAGCTTGTTGCCCTAAATCCTCCACATTCTTCATGAACACCCCTAGCTTCTTCTTGATCTCATCGATCCCGATCCTCACGGCTTCTTCTTGTTCTATCGCGAAACCCGCGTTCTGCAACAGAGCTTCGATCTCGATCTCCAACCGCTCCACAAGTACCCGAATGTTATCCAAGTCTTTAATGGCAACATAAGTGCCTGCTTGCATTGAGGTGATCACTTCCTTTTGCCCTTTCAACACGTTTTCGTAGTTCCTCCACAGGGAATCGATCCATTTCCCCATCGAACCCAATGGGATGGACGTTGCAGCGGCGAGTGCAGCAGCCACCGGAGGAGCAGCCATGGCGGCTGCTACAACCGAACAAATCAACACTGTGGCGAACGTGGCAACGAATATCATGCTCGATACCTTACGCCACGTGTGGATACACTTGAGCTTCTTGTCAAGCTTGTTCTTCCTCAGATGCAGCTTCTCAAGCATTGCTATTTGTTGCCTATAAACAGATTGAAATATTTGAAAGAATTCAACAGTGAAAGGGTCCCCAGCTGCCTTGAAATTCCTCAGTTCTTCCAATGTCTTCAGATATTTGCTGCCGTTAACCTCGCTTTCGTCCTCGAATTGTTGCAGCGCCATTAGGATCAACAACTGGCTATCCCGAGCTCGTTTTAGGCACTTCTCCAACGCGGAGCAAAAATCGAGTGTTTGCAGGCTGTTCTCAAAGTACTCTTCAACTAGCTCAAACAATTCTTGGCTCTTCCATATATCTTTCTTGCATTCCAGGATAACTTTAACCACCTCTTGGTTCATCTCTAAGAGACAACCTGTTACCTCTTTGAGCGAATCGAACGAAAGGGCTCGAACCTCGACACCCATGGCTAGCGTGTTGATGACTCGATTGGTTCGAGCTTGGACATTGGTGTCGAATGTTTGCAGCTCTTTGTCTTGCTTACAAGCTGCTTCATAGGAGCTTAATTCAGTTGTGTACTGCAAATTGCTGCTAAGACTGATAGATGATGTCGATGCGGATGAGGATGATAATGATGATGATGATGACGATGGTTCTGATGTTTTCTTGCTACCATGATTTCCCATAGCTCTGTTTAGATCAGATCTAAGCAAAGAAAACAAAAGATTATGAAAACCCAAACCCAAATTCAACACCTTTCACAAAACCCAGAGCTTTAAATCTGTTCGAACACACTTTATATCAAACAGGTTATGAACATATGCACTGAAATAACCAAAATCATTGAGATTTTGAACACTGTCAATGCTTAAAAAAAAAAAACCCAGATAGAAAAAAAGAAGAAGATGATTGATGGAATCTTATCCAAACAATGGCATTAACAGGGAAAGAAAAAAAATGAGGGAGAAAAGGTTTTATCTTCAAAACAAAGAAAGGCAAAGGCATACAACAAGACGCAATTATTAAGGTGAAGTTGAAAGCTTGAAAAACAAACTTAGAACAGTAGAAGAATCAAGCAAGAAAAAAAAAGAGAAATTGGGAGGTGGGAATGTTGTTTTGGTTTAGAATTTAAAGGGATTAGAGCATAGCTTGCACGCATGAGGAAATGAGAATTGGGGGTGGCATGGAAAACGCGGGAAGCAATGTATGTTCTTCTATTTTCTCTTTCTATCTCTAAAAACTCCATTTTTATTTTTACAGTTTTAATGCGCAAATCAACTGCTAACTTCAGAAAATCATCCAATTTCGATAGTTTAATATAATTTCATATTGAATTTTTAAGTTTTTTTTTTGCGATAAAAATTGTAAAGTGATATTAAATTATTAGAAATAGGTAATATCATATTTCCTACAATCCTTTTCACTAAATTAATATAATTGTTACTGTAATAAATTTCGTAATAATAAATAGATATAATTAAACGTCAGTTCAATAATTTAGATGCACAAAACCAACAAAAGATTATAAGTTTGTTAATTTATATTCAATGGAGTAGAAATTAGCAATATTTTATATTCATAAAATATGATGAGTAAATTTTGATAAATTAAAATAATAATAAAAGACTTGGCTTTTCAATTTTTTAAAATTAAACCAACAAAATAAACAAAAACTTTGATCTAGAGAAAATGAGGGAATGTTGGGGGATAGTATGCTTAAGCTCCAAGATTATTGGTGGTGACGTTTAATATGAACAATTTTTTTTATTAAAGTATTAAAAAAGTCCCTCAAAAATAATTCGAAAATTAATTAGTTCTTGATTAAAAACTGTAGTCAATTGGATACTTTATTTAAAAATAATAATCAATTGAGCCTTTCGAATTGTCATTTCTATTAAGGCTCTTAACGGATGGTTAAGTATTGATGTGACGAGTAATGTAGCGGATGCCATGAAAATTTTGATGACATGACAATTGATGTGAAAAAATGTTAAAGTGAAGGGTTTAATTGATTTTTAGGAATCATATAAAAATTCTTAAGAAATTGTACAAAATGTTAAAATATTTTAGAAATAACTAAAATGAAAAATGAAAATATTAAATATATTATAAAAATTTTAGCTAAAAGTTATTAAAATATTATTAAAAATGAAAATTATGGAAAATCTATCAAAGTTATCAAATAACATAAAATTTTTAAAAATATAAAACTATTAAATATTATAAAATATTATTAATATGTTATGAGAAAATGAAATATTAATAAAATATTATAAAGAAATTAGAAATGATAGAAAATTATATCAAAAATTAAAATGATAAAAGAATATATAAAAATTAATAAAAAGTTATAAAAATTTATTATACGTATAAAAGTTGTAGACTTTAATGAGATGTTGAATAAAGGACCCGAGAAATAATTGATTTAGTATTTGGTGGTTTAAGGTGAGTGATGAGTAATGGTTTTGAGTGAGGAGAGATGATCAATACACGTTAATAAGAATGATTTAAGTACGATGCAGGGTAACATGTGTTGGAAAACAAAGAATCAGCAGTAATTTTTATTAAGAAGTTTTAAATATTATTAAAAGTTACTAAAATATTATAATTTTTTTTTGAAAATTTGTAAAAAATATATAACTTATTAAGGCTTAATTTGGATGGGCGGTGTGTTTATCTTCGGTGAGGTTAAAAACAGCGGTGGCGATGAGATTAGATACTGTAGTGGTGGGGTGAAAATAAAAATGAATATTAAGGACATCGATTAGAATTGATATATAATAGAAGTTTTTAAATTATTTTATTTTTATAAAATTATTAAAATGTGTGAATTTATAAATTCATTTAATACAATATTAAAATGTATCTTCCAATATTTTATTATAAATATTTTAATGAATTATATAATCAATTGAAATTATTTATTAGATAAAATGATAATTATTTTTAATTTTATTGTTAAATATTCTTTTATAATAAGGATAAACTACAAAATAGTCACTTTTGTTTGTAAAAAGAGAGAAAGAACTTTACAAATAAAACAATTTTCATTCAAAATCATAATTTAACCAGGATGAAGTATGTATTAACAAATATATTTAAAATCTAGTTGGCACTTAAAATCTAGTTTTAGTTCTCAAAGATGAAAAATAAAATACTAAGACTTTAATTATTTCAAGTAAATAACTAAAATTAATGTCTACTAATAATTTAACTAAAAAATAATTAAAATTTGAGAAAGAAATCAAATATTTATTATTTTATTTAATATTTCGAAGCTAATTATATATTTAGCTATAATTGTTCAATTTAGTATTACTTTATTTATATAGTTAGATATTTTATTTTAGGTTTATATTTAAAATTATTTACTTTTATATTATAAATTTTATTATGATTTCTTTGTTTTATTTTAAGTTGTTTTATGGAATTTATTAGAAAGGACAAAAAGGACAAAATGCTACAAACACAATTTTAAAATTTTAACTAGGTAAAAATAGACCAGTGAGATTTTTAGGGTGTGGTGTGATTACACCTCTTTCACTGCAATGCAGGCTTGTCATCCAAATGTAATATTGGGTTGCGATTGAGTAATTTTTCATATAAATCTCACTGCATAGAGACTGAACGTGGATCAAAAGGAAGCCTAAATGTTATAAAAACTTAAAAATATTGCTTCTTTCATAAATACTTATTATTTTTATAATTTTTAAAGATTTTATATAATCCCTAATAATCAATATATCAAATTTAATGTTTGTAAAACCATTGAAAAAAAATACAATTTCACCTTTTATATGGATTTAAACCGGACGTGATTCATTTAAAGTTAAACACCCTCATTTTCATCATTTTAAATTTACAATTTATTTTTAATAAAAGTAATATTTTATTATTTTCTAATTTTCATATAAATATTCATTTTATTTTTTAAATTTGAACCAAATATATTTTTTTAGTAATTTTCATTTTCCAAAATAAGGAAAACAACAATACGTTTGGTTTTCTAAAACCAAAAGGAGTTTTAGCTTCTTCTCTTTTCTATTGACATATCATGTTTGTCGGGGAAGGGTCATTATATATTATATCCTACGTATCACTACTAGTTAAAAGGTTTGTGCTATGCATTAAAAATACATTGATACTTACAGTGAATTTTATGTTACAAGAAGTGTTTTTTTTAATTAATTTTATTATAAATTTTGATCATATAATGTCTAAAATTATATATAACCCTCATTAACTCATAAATAAGAAAATAATATGTTTTACACTCTCCTGCATTAATAACAATACTCATACCAATCGAATTAAGATTTAATCTACAAATTTATTATTATTATTAAGAACCAAACAATTACCTTATTTGTTGGGTTTCTTTTCGTAGTTGATACCACCAAATGAACAAATTTTGCCAATCAAAGCAGCTTTTTAAGACTTTGCTTCATTAGCCTCAAAACTTGAATCAAACTTGCTCTTTTTCACGCTTTTATACCCTTTTTTTTAGTATAATATATTTTTTCATATTTATCTTTATCTCCAGTTTGCAACGCAAACTTTCTTTCCAAGAAAATCATTACGTTTTTTCTTTCTTTTCTTTTTTCTTTTTTTAAAATTGCCACCTATATCATTTTTTTAGTTATTAGTGTTCAAGGCTTAGAAAACATATTTAATCATGGGCTAAGTTTGGGCTAGGTCAATATAAAATTTTAGGCCTATTTTCTAAACTCGGACTTAATCTAGTTTAAAAATGAGTTAATGCTAGTTCAACTCTAATATGAGGAATAAATGGTAAATATGTATATATCTACATATAAATAATTTAGATTAAACGCGTTAAACAAACAGACAATTAATTAAAATTTACAAGAAATATTTTTAGCATATTAAATTTAAGACCAAATTATTTATGCGATAAGTACCGTGATTTTTATAATGTAACTTATATGTTTCAGATATTTTTAATACAATATTTTATATTCGAATCGAGATTTAATATTTTTAAACTAATAATCGCGTTAATGTAATATGTCAAATAATTATTTCGACAGGACTAATGCCTATTAATGAATACTTGGTATAAAAATTTATTGAACACAATAATTTGCAAATTTTGGTTAATTTCATCTCTAAATATGAAATAAAATAAAGAAATGGCAATGTTGTGAATTTTAAGAAGAAAAGGGGGCATTTTTAGAAGAGAGAGACTCGTCGTAGAACCTGGAACAGCCGAGCGAGACAGCGAGTAGGAAAATATCGTTACAGAAGCGCGTGATGTTTTCGGCTGAATTTTTTTTTGTTGCAAGCCAGTTTTGGAGTGCCACGTCATTGAAATGACACGTGGCAGAAACATAGTGGTTTCGGCCATTTGGGAGAGTTCAAAATTGTTTCCACGCCACGTCAAAGACGAGAGATATAAAGTTGTCGTCACGTGCTCTATAACGCCCTTTGCTTTGCTTTGCTTTTCTTCTCAAGACACGTGACTCATATAAAACGTATTTTTGGGACCTATATATACATAAGTTTCGTGTTTATATAAATACGTAATTATAAACAAAATCTGAAGTTTGCGATTTATTTATTTATTCTACTCAATAATTTTATAAAATATATATTAATGGGATATATACATAATTTTCGTGTTTATATAAATACATAATTATAAATAAAACATCAAGTCTGCGATTTATTTATTTATTTTACTCAATAATTTTATAATAAAAATATATAATAATGAGATCATTAATAGGGTGAAGTCAAAAAAAATTTAGGGAGTCTAAATTAAATTGTAATTTTTACGATAATAAAATGTAAATTTTAAAAGATTAAATCAAAATTTTATCATTTTAAGAGGTAAATTATAATTTTATCTTTATTAATTTAAAATTTTAAAATTTTAAAATACAAAAATAAAAAATTAGGTCTTTAATCTTACTAAATTTGATTGTTGCTTTTCTCCTATGAACCAATTCAAAAATTGGTGGGGAGACAGGGATTTTTGGCAAAACTTAGTAGACAAAAAACAATTTTATTGTAGTAGATTTATTCATGGGTCAAGTTATTTGTCCAGAAGGTATGCTTGAAATTTGAAAGAATTTGGACAAAAATACTAGGCTTGAAAAATGTATTTAGGCAAAAAAATAGGCCCGTTTAAAATATGGGTTGGGCTCAAACTTGAACATTCAAGGCCTGAGCCTAGCTCCACTCGGCCTGTTTTAAGTTTATAATACTTTATATTATGTTATTTTTATATATTATGTAATTTAAAACACATTAAAAAAAGAAACATATACTAAATATATAATACTACTCTAATATAAACATTAATATAATGTTAAGATGACTGTCGAAACCATTTTTATTTTGAAAAACAGAGGTCGACTTTAAAACGAAAATGGAGTCGCCACCAATCCTTTTTTTTTAGGTGTGATTAGGTCACCTTGTGATTGATCATTTTAATAAAGTATTTCGGTTTATTAAAACAACATTTTTGGTCTACGAAAAACTAGAAAAACAGATTCGGGAGTCAGTTACGTGCGAGGAGGGATTAGCACCCTCGCAACGCCTAAAATTGGTACCGTATTGATCAATTAACGTCCTAATGTTGAAAATTTAAAAAAGATTTTAAAATACAACTCCTTTAAAATGTTTAGATAATTTGAATTGGACGTCGAGAGTCTCCCGTTCTGAAGGAATAAAATATCGTGTCCAGTACGATTGGATACAATATTTCAAGCCCTCAATACAAGATCGTTTCGTGATTTCCAAAACTTATGCATTTGAAATTTCAAGAAGATATTTGGTTATTTGACCAAACGATAAATCGCAACCCAGCACGATTGAGCACGATTTATCGAATTTCTCAAATACGAAATATGTCTTATTTTAATTTTTTAAAAAAACATGGATAAAATTTTCGAGGGATATTCCGTATTTAGGTCGAACAAAGGATCGAAACCCAGCACGATTGGACACGATCCCTCAAACTTCCAAACACAAAATATTGCCTCGTTTAAAATTTTAAAAGCATGGATGAAATTTCAGAAAGATATTCCGTATTTTAGTGGAACGAAAAATCGAAACCCAGCACGATTGAGCATGATCCCTCGGACTCCCAAATACGCAATATTTCCTTATATTGGAAGGATTTTAAAATGTAGATGGTTATAAAAGTAGTGGGGATACATTTATTCAATTTATTCGAAATACAAAAATGAAATGATCAATTCACAGCAAACGAGTTAATGAATGAAAATAGATATTACTAATGCATAAAACATAAGGTCCATCATATAAATGAATGTCAAAATAAATATTATAAGATGAAGCTTTAAAATTAATGTCGTATAGAACAACTTAAATCTAAAATAAATTCAAAAAAAAATATATTAGTTACGTACATAAAAATAATGGTCTAAGGCCATGCAAAATTTTAAAACAAATAATGTGTATGGAAAAAAAATCAATAAAAAATAATATATATATAATGATAATGGACGAGGTGTTTTAAAAACAAAATATACATGTAGTACAGTAGGATCTTTAAGGAAATAAATTATATATAACCTAATTTAAAAGAAAATATGAAACTGTCATGAAATTGAGAATGTGAGTGGAGTCAAACTAATTTAACATAAACTATATATGTTAGTATATAAGGATAATTTAATTCTAAAACCCCATTATATGGCAATAGTTTTTAAAACAATGACTATATAATTTAAATGAATAAAAGAACAAATATGAGGGAAAATTACTAATAAAAGCCCCGTTTTTTTAAATTTACCGAAATGGGTCAGGTCAGAAATTATTAACCGGAATGGGCCAGTTTTTACAAAACGCGTCCACGTCAGCACGTTGTCAGGGGAAAAAGCAGGAAAACGCTTCCTCAAGGAAGCTTTACCTCGTGAATGAAAACGCTTCCTTGAGGGCGTTTTTCATCACGTAAAAGCGCTTCCTTGAGGAAGCGTTTTCCCCGTGTTTGAACAATAGCAACGACTACTTTTTTGACCGTTGGTAACCCCCCAACGGTCCAAAAAAAAAAACTATAAAACCCCCCCACCCCTTTAATTTTTTTCACACTTAAATCCTTTCAATCTTCAATCTTTCAATATTCTCCCAAATTCCTCTCAAATTTCTCTTAAATTTCTCTCAAAACTCTCGTTAATTTTTTTCAAAAAAGCTCTAATTTTATTTTTTTTAGATTTATTTTTTAAAATAAAAAAAATTTGATCGTGTTAGCAATGGCCGGAGAATTAATTCGTTTCGATGATAAACATATATCCATTGAACAAATGCAAATGGTAAGTGTTAAATTTAATATTTAAATATTATTTAAGATTTCTGTCATTTATGCAAATTTAAATAATTTTTATTTTATTATTTCTTATAAAAGTCTGTAGATCGAATATTGCAATGCTATATTCGTAACATGACTGGTCCTCCATCACCGTTGATAGAGGATTACCTACGGGAAGCGGGTTTTTGGCACGTGGCGATGATAGGCTGGGGGTGAAAGTTGGACCCGAAACTTATTAGTGCGTTGATAGAAAGGTGGAGACCCGAGACGCACACATTTCATCTTCTATGTGGAGAGTGCACTATCACTTTGGAAGACGTGCATTTGCAATTAGGATTGCCGGTGGACGGGGACGCAGTCACTGGGTCCGTTCATTCTGCTGATTGGGGAGCGGTATGCTACGAGCTTTTGGGTGCTATTTCAGACAATATTAATGGAGGTCGGATCGAGATGGGCTGGTTACGAGACACATTTCCGAAGCTGGATGATGATTCTACCGAACTAGAAAAAATTCGATATGCTCTAGCATACATTCTTCAAATAATTGGAGGTTATCTGATGCCGGACTTGTCACGAAACCTTGTACATCTGAGATGGCTGCTGAAACTTGTTGATTTTAGAGCAGCTGGTGAATTTAGTTGGGGGTCTGCCGTGTTGGCAACACTGTACCGGGAGATGTGCGGGGCTACACAACCGAATAAAGCGAAAATCGGAGGTTGCCTATCACTACTGCAATCATGGGCACGGTTTCGCTTTCCATTTTTACGTCATCGAGTGGACCACCCATATACATTCCCACTCATAACGAGGTAAATTTTATATTAGATTTTACAATTATTACGTAGATTTAAAATATAATCATATGCTAAAAAATTATTTAATTAGGTGGAAACATTCGGCAAGTTATGCTCGATTACCTACCTGTCTTGAAGATATACGACTTCTATTAGATCAACGATCGGAAGCACAAGTAAGTATTGAATATATATATATACATACATAATAAAGTAGTGGATTCGTATTTAGTATTTAGTATTTTTTATTTAACTAATATTTCCATCATTTTTATATAGTTTCAATGGACACCATACGAGGATCTGGCAATTCGGGCAGTAATTCCGGATGAATACTTGCAAAATCCGAACGCTTGACACGTGAAGGTCCCATTGGTCAACTTTGCTATTATGGAGATGCACCAATCAGACAGAGTATTACGGCAATTTGGATTCCGACAACCGATTCCTGTGGCACCTGAGGTGTTGGATGATCATCACAAAATCGACTTACGGCAATTGCATACAGATTGGCCGAGATTCTGGTTACACTATATTCAAATGTGGGAAGATCGGTATGATTATATACCTACCCAGGAACCGATCATCGTTCTAGAGTTGGCGTGCATGCCGGAATACATGCCATGGTTTAGGATCCATGACAAGCCATATTTACTGTCAGAAGAGGAGAGGCAGCAGCAATTGCGTGTCCAAAGGGAACGACGTGGCCCTTTAAATACTAGAAGAAGGGACGACGACGCAGGCCCATCAACAGCGCCCACATAATCAGCCCGCCCAGCAACAGGACCTACACAGTCACCGAGCCCAACAGTTCAACCGCCGACACCCACAACACAGCCTCTTCAGATGATGCCAGGTACGTATCCTAGCCCTTTTATGTATCCTAGCCCTTATATGTTTCCTTTTTCTAGTCCTATGGCAGGTTGGAATGCATGGCCCGATTCATCTCTATTTCCGATTACTCCGAGTGAACAGCTGATCTATAGGCAGCCGTCGCACGAGGGATCGCAGGAGGGGCCGTCGGGGAGCTCTTCTTTTTACCAATCCCCATCACCTTATGGGTTTCAAACACCTTCGCCATTAATGATGCAAACACCTCTACAGTCACTATTCTATCAAGGCGGGTCATCCTCCCAACACCCACAACCAGAATCCTCGTCAGAGCAAGCACAACCCCCGCCAGAAGCTGGACAAAGGAGGAATCCAACGCGTAACCGTCGACGACCTCCATGTGGCACTGAATCCGACCGGCACGAACATTGATTTTTATTTTAATATATTTGTACAAACATTTTGAATCTTTTTATATTATTTCATGTAATTAGATAAAAGGTTGTTTTAAATATAGTAATTGTAATTTACTTTTATATTTTTAATAAAATGAAAATTATTTTAAATAAGGCAACATTTTGAATATTTTATATTATTTCATGTAATTAGATAAAAGGTTATTTTAAATAAAGTAATTATAATTTACTTTTATATTTTTAATAAAATGGAAATTATTTTAAATAAGGCAACATTTTGAATATTTTTATATTATTTCATGTGATAATATAAAAGGTTGTTTTAAATAAAGTAATTATAATTTACTTTTATATTTTTAATAAAATAAAAATTATTTTAAATAAAGCAATATTTTGAATATTTTTATATTATTTAATGTAATAAAATATAAATAATACAACATATTGACAATTACAACAACTATCAACTATTGCGATTTGGACATGATCTACTTGTATGGCCTGGGTTCCTACACCATCCACATAACTTCTGTTGATTGGTTGTTTCTCGGATATCCATATTGTTGCGTATTCTAGTCGAACAAGGTCGACCCTTTGGTTTACTCCACAACTCTCTATCCAGTAACAGCTTAAACGGAGCAAGCGATACAGAGGGCAACTTACGCTCATCTGCGACCAGTGGGAATATGTGTCTCCACACGTTGTACATGTATTCCAATTTGTACACGTCGTCGACATAGCTCATGGGATCCAGACGAAGATTTTGACAAGCTACAATTACATGAGCGCATGGATAACGAAGTGCGTCAAACCTCCCACAATCGCAAGTCCTATTTCTTAAGTGTACACGATATTGCCCGCCAGTAATACCCTGGTGCGGTTTGTCAAACTCTGTCACACGAAACCATAAGTTGTCTCGATTGTGACACACTGTGTGCATAGTATTCACCCGTGCCTTCGCCTTGTTAATTTCTTGCAATACCTTTGCGCACCATACATGGCCTCCCTGCATTTGGCCTGGATAACTCGCTGCTCGTTTCGAAAATAGTGCCGCTAAACGAAAATATGTCTCTCGCACAACTGATGTTATCGGTAAATGACGTGTTCCTTTCAGAACAGAATTTATACATTCGGCCAGGTTTAAGGTCATGTGACCATATCGTAAGCCGCCGTCGTATGCTTGTGTCCACTATTCGAAAGGTATATTACATAGGTAGTCATGGCCCTCTTTGTTAACTGAATGGAAAACTGCCAACATCTCATGAAAACGGTCCTTACTTATCTCATAGCCTGCCAATATAAGTTGATAGCGAAAATTACATACCACTTTTCCATTTAAAATAAATTCAATATTCCAAACGAAATTATATTAATAGAGATAAAGTTAAATACCCATGTTGGCCACTTGTCGTCGTTCACCTTTAGATGGATATTGCTTGTAGTAGTTGGAAGCAATGTGCCTTAGGCAGTACCGATGGTGTGTGCGATGCCATAGGCTTCCCTGTTGCTCAATTGCAGCTAGTATTCCGCTGCCTCGATCCGATATAATGCATATATCAGGTTGGGGGCAAACATGCATCTTTAACCTAGAAAGAAAGAAATCCCAGTCATCAGCTGACTCCCCCGGTGTTATTGCAAACGCAATTGGAAGGATTCTTCCACTACCATCCTGTGCCACTGCTAGCAATAGCCGATGGGTATATCTACCGTACATAAAGGTACTGTCAATTTGTACCAATGGCTTACAATATGCAAATGCGTCTTGGTATTGCTTAAAGCTCCAGAAGAGACGCTTAAATACTTGGCATCCACGTAGCAATCGGTCGTTGTAGTATGCAGGTTCTGTTTGAAGTTCTATTATGCAACCTGAGATGTATCTCTCTAGCACTTGACACTACTGCCATATTTCATTATATGAAGCGTCCCACCCACTATGCATCTTCTCCAAAGCCTTCTGCTTAGATATCCAAGCCTTGCGGTAAGAGGGCGTGTACCCCATTTGGTTACGAATATTGGCAATTAAGACTGGCACTGAAGTCCTAGGATTTGCCTTCACCGTGGGTAGTATTAAGCTAGCTAACATAGCTGAATCCATCTTGGGATGATCTTGTGAAATACCTGTCAACGAAGTACGTTAAATAATGTAACATTACATAATAACAGTATTATTCAAAAACCTTAAATACTGTACCTGCAGCACATGTATGTGAACCTTTATACTTTTTTATCTCCTATAACCCTGTCCTTTGCCTTAACGAGGCGTAGATTTTCTATGAACAACTTTCGTCTTGCACTGCACACTTCGCCTCAAGCTTATCGGATTTAGATTTAACCACGTGGTATTTAACACCGTTATTGATGCTATGTTGTTTCAATGCACCAAGAAAACTATCCTTATTGGAAAACTCCTTACCAACTTCAAATTCACTCGAATCCAATAGCGAACTTGTATGATCATGTGTTCTGTATGGTAGATCTGGAAACTCTAATGTATCATTTGCAGATAGATCAACATTATGCATGTGAGCTGGAGGCGAGTATACCTTGAATCGTGGATCTTCTTCTTCATCTGAACCCCCTTCAACATCTTCAGGTTCAGTTAGAATAGGCTCCGGTTCAGAAAATAATCCAACTTCTGTACTATCGCGGCCGGGCTCTCGAGGTGGATCCACATCGGACTCATCATCTAACCCACCATCATTTGTGACGTATGAGGTCCCCTCACCAGTGGACGTCATGAGGAGTACATCATCCCTTCTTCTGGGCGTTTCATAACGTCCCCAATTGGATGTAGATTGCCAAGCACTATAAGTTGATGTCGTTCCCAGTATGTATTTCCAGCATCAAACATCGACCCACCTAGGTGCATGTACCATCCACTAACAGAGTGTCGTGCAGGGGTTGTGTATTCCATACCGCTACTAAAAACTGGCGGTTCCGTGTTATGTAACCCACTAACGGAGTGTCGGGCAGGGGTTGTGTATTCCTCTCGAACAGCAGCAGCAAATGTATCATTTGGCGATGCAAATTGTACATATAACTCAATATATGGTGCTCCACTAGCAAGATGAGTCTGCACCATTGCCTCCAAGCTACGAGCACCTTTGATGTCGAGCAGTCATATGTTCTTGGATCAATAGAAGCACAAAATCGATACCTAATAGACAACACTTTCATTGGCGTCGTTCTGAATATTTTACGCCTAATCCTTTTACGAAGTTCTATCAAATCTATGTTCTGGTTAAAAACCAGTTGTATTGTATTCTCCGAAAAAAAAAACACCGTTCTTGGTGTGATGAACCTCACCATCATAGTAAATAACAACACTAATGCGTTCACTCATCTTTAATTTTTATCCTTCTTAGCCTCTCTATTTTTTTTTTTGCTGTAAGTTATGCAACCTGAGAACAAAATTTGGCTCATTTATAGCCCAAGTTATTTCAGAAACCACTGTAGCAAAAAAGCGTCCACATGGGAGCTTCTTTCAGTACTTTTGCTGAAAATGCATCCTACTTGAAGCATTTTTTACACTATTTATGCAGACACGTCTTCTCAAAATTATTTTTTCAGAGACCACTGTAGCAAAAGAGCATCCACGTGGGAGCTTCTTCCAGTAATTTTGCTGAAAATACATCCTACTTGAAGCGTTTTTACCACTATTTGAGCAGACACGTCTTCTCAAAATTATTTTTTTAGAGACTACTGTAGCAAAAGAGCGTCCACGTGGAAGTTTCTTTCAGTACTTTTGCTAACAATGCATCCTGCTTGAAGCGTTTTTTACACTATTTGCACAGACACGTCTTCTCAAAATTATTTTTTCAGATACTACTGTAGCAAAAGAGCGTCCACGTGGGAGCTTCTTTCAGTACTTTTGCTGACAATGCATCCTGCTTGAAGCGTTTTTGACACTATTTGCGCAGACATGTCTTCTCAAATTTATTTTTCAGAGACTACTGCAGCAAAAGAGCGTCCACGTAGAAGCTTTTTTAGATTAACAAATAATTTAATTAAGTTACTCTAAACTCCAAACCCTTATTTATTTGATTTTTTTTCTTAAATACCCTAAAACCCTAAACCCTAAAATCCTAATCTAATTTTTTTAAAATTTATAATTAATTTACTCAAGTAACCCTAAACCCTAATTTATTTAATTTTTTCCTTAAAACCATAAACACTAAACCATAATCTAATTTTTAAAATTAGTAATTAATTTAATTAACAAACACTAAACCTTAATTTATTTAATTTTTTTCCTTAAAACCCTAAAATTTAAAAACCTAAAATTCTCAAAACCCTAACCCTAATTGCAGAAAACCCTAATAAAAACACAGGCAAAGCGTTTCCTTGAGGAAGCGTTTTCCCCTGACAACGTGCTGACGTGGACGCGTTTTGTAAAAACTGGCCCATTCCGGTTAACAATTTCTGACCTGGCCCATTTCGGTAAATTTTAAAAAAAACGGGGCTTTTATTGGTAATTTGCCCCAAATATGAATTAAACTCCAAATTAAAATGAGGTAAAAAAAATTAAAGTAATTCACCATATATATTTAAATAATTTTTAAAGAAAATGAATGTTAAGTAAATAAAAATGAGAAATTTAACCATGAAATATAAAACAAACTAAATTGAAATAAAATTAAACTAAAGAGGGTAGAATAGAACATGAAAACAAAATTAAGGGAAAACAAAATTAAGGGCTAAATTGATATGCGTGCAAATATGCAGGGATTTGAAAACAAAAATTCCCTAGGTATGAAACAGTGTCGTTCCAGGTGCTATATAAAACCAATTTTTTTGGCCAAAATCCATTTGTTCTGCCATTTTTTCAAGAAAGACTAACAGCCCCTTCCCCCCTAAATCTCTGCTAGGGTTTCAACCCTATCTTGGTGCGTCGCAAATGGAGGGTCATCGGCATTTCTATGCCTCCGTCTCCGACGCCGATCACGGCGTGAACCAGGGTGAGTCTCCTTTTCTCTTCTTTTAAAAAAAAAACATTTTATAAAATCAATAGAGAGGAAAAAACAAACATTAACCGAAAATCCAAAGAAAAGAAACAAAAAAACACCTCTTAAGACTGTAAACGGACTTTTGTTGATGTTCTATTGCTTGTGTATTCTGCCGTGAAGGAAAAAAAACGTCCATTTTACAATTGCTTTGTTTCGGTTTTATAGCCGACTCTTTTACAATCTGTTCTACATGTTTGTAGGTTCTTAGGTGGGTACGCCTCTGACATGGCTTGGTGAAGGGGCGTACGACTCGGAGGAGGCGCGCGACGTGCGGCGGAGGCACGAGCAGCAGATTGCCTGGGGTTTTCACTTTGCTGGAAAAAAGTTTAAGTTATTGGGCTAAAAGCTTGCGCTAGGGTTTAGTCTATTTTTTGTATTTTGGGCTCAAAACTGGACTGTTTGGTTTTTTGGTTTGGGAGTTGTGTTTAATGAATTGTATTTTGGGCCGGGTAAAAATTGAGTCCAACAATGACTATATAAAAACTTTTAATAAATAAAAAAATATATAAAATTTTATTAAATATTAAAATAATATAATATAAATTTTTAAAAAATAATAAAAAATAATACGAGTGGGCCTAAAATAGGCTTAGGTTAGTCTTTTGCAAATATGGGTAGGTGTAGAGGTGTTCATAGGTTGGGCTACCCGGCCCGAAAGCCCGCCCAAAATGTTGGAGGGTTTGGACAAAAATATAGGCCTGAAAAATGGGATTGGACAAAAAATAAGGCCCGTTTAAAAAATGGGGCGGGCCTCGAGTAAGGTATTTTTAGCCCCGGCTCAGCCTGAATTCACTAAAGGACAAAAAAGATCTGCGATTTTTTTATATTTTTTAATGTTATTTTTTTTATTGTTTTCTCCCTGTTTTGCTACAATTTTACTATTATGTTGCTATTATTTTGTTGTTATTGTTTGGATATTGTATAAAACTTATTTTATCGTTAATTTTCTTATTATTTTAAAGGCATTTGTTAATTTTATTATTATTTTAGAGGCATTTGCTTGTTAAGTTGCATTTATCTTAGTGTTATTTAAGTCTACATATTTTTAAAATTTATTTTCAGTTTGTTGGAAAATATTTATTTTGATGTTTTTAGTATTTTGATGTATTATATATATTTAAAAATAATATAAAAAATTAACACAAAGTGGCTTTGGGATTGGGTTTTAGTATTTTTATTCTGGTCAACCTTGGAAAAAATTTCAGGCCCGGCTAGGCCCGAGCCCAATAAATGGGCATGATTTTTTAGTTGAGCTTACCCGAACCCGGCCCAGCCCGACCCATGAACACCTCTAGGTAGGTGTAGGCAAAATTTTAGGCCTATATTTCATGACGGGCCGAGCTTAGGCAAACTAAAGCATGTTAATATCATGCTTAGGGTCGACTCGGCTCATGAGCACCTCTACATTGCAGGGACTTATTTAAATAAAATAACAAAGTCTAGGGTTTTTTTATTTATATATCTAAAAAAAGAGATATTGGGTTAAAAAATAAATTTGAACAAAATAATAGTACAATTTAGTTTTTTAAATAATTTATTATTTTTATGCTTTGATCTAGAGGTGTTTATAGATTGGTGGTCCGTTAGTTGATCTGGCTCGCTTTACGTTTTTCAACCTCGGATTGGTTCGATTTATTGTTTATAAATAATAAATATATAATAATTTAATTTTTATATTTTTTATATTTAAATTTTTAAAAATATTTTTAATTAAGTTTTAGATGATAAAATGGACATTCTTGGCAGGCCGAGCTCAGACCTGGAAGTTTTTAGAATCAAGTTTTAACCCGAATCATGAAAATCTTTACATTTTGATCCTTTTGTATATAGGGATTGATCCTTCTTAACAAAAGGTTTGATCTTTCCTTTATAGTAAAAGAGATACATGATGTTTTTAAATGAATTTGGTCAAATTTGAAACGTGTTATATTGGTGTACTAATAAGATAAAATTAAATCAAATCATTGGATCGAATAATTTGACACGATTTTTGCACATGTTTTAATTTAATCCCTAATGATAAGTACCGAATTTCTTATTTTCTTTCTTCAAGTTAAATGCCAGGTTTAAAAAAAAAAGGTTTAATTTTGCCACCGACCCCTGTGCTTTTTAGACTTTTGAAATTTAATCATTATACTTTTACTTCCTCAAATTTAATCCTTCTACTTGTTTGATTTAAAACTTAAACGTCAATTGATAACACATTTTCAAATTTTAACAAAAATAAATTAATAATGTAATAATCAATTGAATTTTAATTTTAAATAGTATAAATAAATAAATAAAACTTAAATTAAAAAATAGACCTAAAATTTATATTTTAAAAAACTAAATTTAGGTGGGTTTTAGGTTTTCCCCCATTTGGTTTGTCCCTTTTGCTGGTTGGCCAAGTCATTTAATTAGTTGGATTCAATGTCGTGGCGTCACAAAGTATCTATGCTTTTCATGAGTTTTCACTTTCTCATGCAAAAATTGAATTTTTAGAAACAATTAAATGCATAATATTAAAGACAAATCCCAATCTACTTATTATTTTTGCAGTTTATTGATTCATTGTTTTTATTTTCTTTCTCTGCTTCATATATTGTATGTTAAATTAGATTTTTGGTTAAAATATTTTAAATTCCATATATTCTTTGTACATTTAGAATTTAGTCCTTCTACTTATATTTTTGGGAGTTTAGTTTTTCTTTTTTACTTTTCATATTTAAAATCTAAATTCAATTGTCAACACCGATAAAATTCTTTTGTTAAATTTAGGTTTATTATAACATTATTCTTTTTGTTTCATGGCTAACAAGTAAGTATTGTCTTATTTTAAAATATCACATCATCGAATTTAACTAAGAATTTTAACGGTGTTAATAATTGGACTTGAATTTTTAAAATTGAAAAGTAGAGACACTAAATTCTAAATACATGAACAGTATAGGGGCATGAAGTAGCATATTTTAACCTAGATTTTTTTAGTAAATAAAAATATTTTTACTATTTGGGAACATTAGCTTAATTTTTTTTTTGAAAGGTTAATTCATTAATTCATTTAATAAATGGAACCATACAATTTAGAGAAAAAAATAGCAAACACTCGTCATAAATGGTGAAGGATAAGCTCCATCAACACCACAAAGGCTTTAGCCTCAGCGTCAATAGAACATTATGACATGTTGACAATTGACTTTATCACAACTCAAGCACGACAAATCTGGAGTGCTTGTAAGCACTTAATACGATAAGGAAATTAGCCCTAGATGGTCCAAAGCGGCGAGCAAAAATCGACAAAAGAATCAAGCGTTCACCAAACTAGAGAGTATAACAACAAAATCATCCCTAAAATTAGTTGTAAAACTAATATTACATGCATAAGCAAGACTAAAAAACATGCTACAAAAAGCAGACAAAAACTTCTAAAACTGAAAACTTATTGAACAGTAGAAAAACAAACAAAAAATATATAAAACTTAAGACAACACGGTTCCAAATTGACACGTGAAATCATTTATTATTTTGAAATACTCTCAAACTAGAAACAAATTAAGAAGTTGACGAAGAGCCACCCACTTTCCAAGAAAAACTACTGGTGACCGATAGAGTTTTAGCGAACGATAAGCACCGTCATCTATCCATCCCAACTTGTATAAAATATAATATCGATAATTTAGTTGAAATATAATAAGGTTCAATATATTTAAAAGGCAATAATCATGTGAATTTTAGATTCACTATTAAATGAAGATAACATTATTGGAAGGATAGTCACAAACTCTGAAAAATTTAATTTTCATAAATCATAAAATAAAAATGAATGATACTTTAATTATAAAAACAAATTTATGGATTTTCTATAATAATAAAAACTAATTGGATAAATAATCATGAATGTTGTAATTATAACTTATACAACTAACACTATTTTAGGGATCCAAAAATCCAATTTCATAGGTTGCCTTGTAGAACTTTTATATGCTTTACTTGCAAGCTAAATTGGCATAGGTGCATGGGATTGGTTCCTTTGATATGGTGTGTCTGTTTTATCATGTAATAATGACAATTGGGGTTTATTGTGGAAGATGTTATTTGTAGCAAGTGATTCACCTCTATATATCCACGTCATACATATAAGAAGAATAATTATATATTATTTATTATCATAAAAATATTGGTCTGAATTGAAAGTGATCTAATATGATTAAAATTTTTTGAGTTTTAGTTATTAGATAAAATATGAGACAAATATGTGTAGATACTCTACTAATTTAATTTATAATTGATGTTGAACTAACTAAAATTAAGGTTAATGTGCAAAAATCATATATTAGAATTATAGTTCCCAAATTAAACATACGTGATTTTTCTAAACATGCCACTTTCTTCAAAACAGTGAGTTATTTTCTCTAAAATTATGACTAATTTAAAAATAAAAATTGCAAGACTTGAATATTTCAACATATCAATAGTTTTAGGTACGCTTTTTAACTCACATTTATTTTTCATTTCTGACATTACAACTCTTAATTTATTAAATTTTATATATTAAAATTTTACTGTTTTAATAAGGGACATCCGGACGACTTGCTATGGAAATATATATAAAGATATTTATTGATTTCTGCTATTAAATTTTAAATTTATATATAGATATATATTTTAAAAATAATTTAATCGATATATATATATCTGTTATCATGGAAATTATTTTGTTTTAAAGTATAAAAGATTGTGTGAATGAAGTTTAAGTTGTGTTAATATTGATTGATCCAAAGGAATGTTAATATTTATCAAAATTATATGTACAATTGTGGTAATAAACAGTGATGATTGCTCGGTTTTACATGTAACCAAGAAATTGACCCAAAGGAAAATTTATTGTTTAACGTGTTTTTATTGTCAATGTTTGATTACTACATCAAAATATCACTTATAAGTTAATAATTTGTTCAAATATGAAATATTAATGAAGTGTCTGACATCTTAAGGTGAGCTTTACCTTTTATTGAATTTATTATTTTGGCTTATATTTGAAGTTTTATTTGAGTTTGTTTTATTTGATTTAGCTATTATTATGCACAGCAACATCACCGCATGCATAGATTATATTCTCATGTTAAATGGTACAAACTTTAAACCACGATATAAAAGAATCTTATGATAGCTTCTGAAGTCATGAATCTCGACTTTGCGTTAAGGGTTATACTCTTCCATTGCTTATGTATGAGAGTAACTTTGACCAAAAGAGGGAGATGGAAAGTTGGGAGAGATCAAATTGCATCTATATAATGATCATGTAGAAAACTTCTAGAAACATTCAATGGAGCTATATCAAGTAAGATTACCATAGTTAAAGAATTTATCGCTGACATTGTAAAAAATGTTTTTCAAAAATTAAAAAAAGGTTGAAACTAATACATTCTTGACAAATTAATTGAAATTAATACATTCTTGACAAATTTAACTTCAATGTGGTATACAAAGAAAAATAAGGATGTTGTGGATAGGTCATAAAATGAAACCAAGTAAGGATGTTTGTTTCTCTTGTGATGCGATAGGTCATAAAAAGAAGAATTGTACCAATTGTCACGTTTGTATTGGAAAAATTGTTTATGATCAACATTTTGTTTCACAGTGAAATTTTAAAAAAATTCATAAAATTGAATCCTTGTTGTGTTATTTATGAAAATATTTTTTTAAAAATTTAGTACATGTGTTTCTGAACTTGCCAAATCTTAGTTTTTAATCAAATGGTATTTTCTGCTATTCTCGAACCTTCGATTACTAAAAAAATAGACTTTTATTTAAAACCGAACACAGGATGAAAACCATAACTTTCCAGAGTGAACAATTCACTTTCTTTATGAGGAATCAAAACCAAAATCTTTCTCATGAGTATTCATAAAAATATAATTTATTTGAGGCTAAAAACATTTTCCCTAAATTTTGACAGAATATCCACGTATAACTGATGTGTATTTTCGGCTACCCCATAATCTCTCTGTATAGGAAAGAAATCAAGAGTCTAGTAGAACATGGGGGAAATAATATTTAATAGAGAACCCAGAGTCCCCTTGCAACTCTATTTGGTGGGCACAGCGTGTTGTCTACCCCCAGTAAAACATAGGCTCATTGTGCCATTCATATATTGGATACAATTATATGCATAATTTAATTTTAATTTTAATTAAAATAAGTTCATACAATTATTCAACCTAATAACTTGTTTGTATTCCCCAAATATTATTTTATTTAATTAAATTATTTTATTTACCCAATTCTAATTCTTGCAAAATCATGACAATTTTACCATATTAGAATCAATGAATTAATAAATTTAACAATCCTATTCATTAAAACTGCAATGACTTAATTAATTTAATTTTTCTTCCAACTCAATTATTCAATTACAATCTATTAAAGAAATTAAATTAAATTTTAAGTCATCTATTGTTCCTTCCAAGAAAATGTATTTAACGTGGATAATAATTCATACAATCTACTTCTCTTTTATTGTTTTAATTCAATTATCGTATCAATTCAAATTTAGGTATGGATCATTGGGAAGCAACCAAACGAGTCATGCAATATCTTAAAAAAAACATTACATGCTCAAATATCGAATATATGATAAGTTAAAGATCGTCCTTGTTGGATGCCAAGATTGTATGAAATCTAAGACAAGCTATATCAATATGCTTGCTGTAGGAGTTGTCTCTTGGAAGAGTGTTAAGCAACTAGCCGCAGCTCTTTTGATCATGGCAGCCGAGATTATAGCATATTACGGGACACCTAACCATAGAATGTGGATGCAAAATTTTATTATTGGGCTACGAATTGTGGATGGAATAGAAAAACTAAGTTGTTTAGTGACAATAAATCTGCAACCCTTTATTCCAATAAGAATAGGAGCGCATCAAAGTCGAAGCATATGGACTTCAAGTTCCTAATTGTTAAAGAAAGAGTTCAAAGTGGTCATAAGTCTATTGAGCATATCGATATAGACTCCATGGTTGTAGGGCTACTTACTAAGGAACTATCACTCAAGGTTTTTCACGAGCACACTGTTGATATTAGTGTAATGACATTCAAGGGTATTCGGTTTTAGTGAGACTTCGTAATTTTAAATGCTTTTCTATTATAGATGCATTTTTTGTTATTTCAATTCACAGATATCTCAAGGTTATTTTCTTCAAAAATAAACTTTATTTGGTTTATTAACACTCTAATTTTGATAAGGTTTGATCTTACTAAGGTATAAGGATGATCAATTGGAAATAGACATGTTTAGATCACATTGCATATAATTTCCATGTCATACATCCATACTTGATCTATACCATTTGGTTGTGTCAGTATAAGTTATTAGGGATGGATTTAGTTAGAATATATGTAATGAAAGTCATATTGGTTTTATGTTAACATAATTAATTGACGAGATTATTCGAATTCTTTTTGAACATGATAATAATATTTTGAACTTATAAGATTATAAAATGACATGTAATTATAAGGTAATTAGTATATATATGTAGCCCAAGTGGGAGATTGTTGGATTATATGGATGTCACATATATAATAAAAATAATTACATGTTATTATTTATTATCATAAAATGTTAGCCAAATTAAAAGTGATCTAATATGATTAAGACTTATTGGGCTTCAATTATTAAATAAAGTACATGCTAAATATGTTTAGATACTCTAGCAACTAATTTCTACTTGATTATGGACTAATTAGAAATTAAAGTTAATGTACAAAAATTATATATTAAGGTTATGGTCTACAACACATACATAACTTTTTAATATCTCATCTTCAGAATCATAAGATTCAAAAATTTCACTATATCAATAAATTTAAATATACATATCAATAAATTTAAATATACTTTTGCATCTAATTTTTATTGAAGTGATGGAGTCACCTACACCCATATATCCATCGAGAAAGAGCCAAAATTTGACATTGTTACCCTTTTTTTTTTTTTTTTTTATAATATTTGCAATCACATGCTAGCTAGCTTCTTCCTATTATTTAAACTATACAAAGCTTGATTAATTTTGGATCGAATTTCCCACACCAAACCGACCCTTTGCACCTCCAATGTTTGCCCGTGATCCACATATAAATATACGTACATATTAATTAATTATGTATAGTAATGCCAATTTGCCAACTCTTATATGTCACGAGAGCCTTATAGCATCTTCTACTAATTCATCAATCCCATATATACTATATGTGTGCTATTGAATTCATCACCAAATACCAAGCTGTCCTTTTGGAAAATGGTGTAGTGGTTTGATTCCAAGTTAACTTGAGTTTAGTAAATGCGGATTTAGATATTTGTTGAGAATTTTAATTATTATTTATTATAGATTCAAGTAAATGAATAATATAGTTCTGTATCTTATTATTAAATATTCATGATTTAAATCTATGTTATCTTTGCAAATAACATATATTTAAATTCATTTTTCTCTTTAATTTTTTTAAAATTTATTGTACCTACTAAAATATTCAAAAATTATTTAATTAATTCAAATTTAAATAATGATACTTAAATTTAATATAAATAATAAATATATTGAAGTTTTAAAATAAACATGCGAACTGGAATTACAAATATCCAACCCACTTTCATTCAAGTCCTAGTTTTCTATATAAAGGCCTAACTCTCTTTCTCTATCAAAGCCATTCCAAGCAAATTACAAGTGTTGTTTAAGCTCAAAAAGAAATGGGGGGATACGCTAAGCTTATGATCGTGACAATGGTGGTAGCTGGTTTAGCCCTTGGGTCCGGACCCATGGTGGCAAATGGTCAGAATGTTTGTGGCATGAACAAAGAAGGTTTCAAGGCATGCCAGCCGAGCGTGACTGCCGGGAACCCCAGCCCTCCGCCGCCGTCGGCTTCATGTTGCATGGCTTTAGACGAAGCCGACCTCACATGCCTTTGTTTCTTCAAGAATTCCAAGTGGATGAACGATTATGGAATCGATTTCAATCGAGCTAAGAACCTGCCCGTGCAATGCAATTTGGCCAAATCTTTCAATTGCTAGATGTGGGATTAAAATGAAAAAACCCACTAATTTCCTTGCGTTGAATGATTAACTAATTATTTCTTTTGTTTTATTGTTGTTATTGTTTGTGTTATGCAATTTGTTTTTGTGTGTGTTGGTGTTTTGTATTTTGTTGGTTGTTTTTATTCAAATTCTACAATAATCATACGTAAGTTTTTGTATAATTTGAATAATTTTAATTTCAGTCCTTCTCTAATTGGCTGATTTTAGTTTTTTCGAATTTTTAAATTCCACTCTTAAACCAAATTTTAGTAGTCAAATTCATTTGGAAAAATTTTATTATTAGTATCATAAGTTGTGGGTTTAGTCCATGTTCTTTAATTTGATCATGTTTTCTCCCCGTTCTAAAGAATAATCCTTAAATCAATTAATTAAATTACATTGATTTTAGTCCTTATATTTTCAAAATTTTAAATTCAATCCTCAACCAAATAGTAGCAATTAAATCCATTAAGAAAAATATTGTTATTGATCTCGTATGTTGTGGATTTTCTCATATTTGATTGTTTTAGTTCACATACTTTTAAAATTTTGAAATTTTATCTTAACTCAAATGATAATCGTTAAATCCATTAATTAAAATAATGTCGATTTTATATGAGTATTATGTGAAATATC